>NC_091162.1:36930546-37199223 GCF_040958095.1 Procambarus clarkii
TTGCCATTCTCCATCTTGGACTCGGTAAATTGAAATCTCCAAGGAAGATAATATCTGGAGCTGGGTTTGCTAGGTTATCAAGTATGTTCTCTATTTTGTGCATCTGCTCTGTGAATTCCTCAACCGTTGTATCTGGCGGTTTATATATTAGAATAATAATTAGGTTTAGATTTTCTACCTTAATTCCAAGTACCTCTACCACCTCATTAGTTGAGTTTAGTAGTTCTGTGCATACCAGTTCCTCTTTAATATACAGACCTACTCCTCCATTTGACCTATTTTCTCTACCACATCTATATAAATTATAATTTAGAATCCAGATTTCACCATCCATGTAATCTTTTGTATGAGTTTCCGTGAATGCCCCAAATATTGAGTTTGACTCTAATAGGAGGCCATTTATGAACTTAACTTTATTTCTTGACTTTGGCTTTAAACCTTGAATGTTTGCAAATATGAATGATTGTCCATATTGTGTGTCACTTCTGGAAGGTTCTGGTAGTTCTCCCTCCTCTCTACCCTGACCCAGGGTGTGTTGTTGTGGCAATGGTTTGTCCAGTTTTGGAAGTGATAGTGAGGAGTGTGGTAGTCTCTGTGTAGTTGGGGAGTGTGGTAGTCTCTGTGTAGTTGGGGGGTGTGGTAGTCTCTGTGTAGTTGGGGAGTGTGGTAGTCTCTGTGTAGTTGGGGGGTGTGGTAGTCTCTGTGTAGTTGGGGGGTGTGGTAGTCTCTCTGTAGTTGGGGGGTGTGGTAGTCTCTGTGTAGTTGGGGAGTGTGGTAGTCTCTGTGTAGTTGGGGGGTGTAGTATGTGTGGGCTTGATGACGAACCGTAGTCCAGTCTTGGGCATTTCCCCCTCTCCATCCGTACACCTGCCACGTTTCTGCCTGTCTGTTTCTCCCTCTGTTTGTGCCTGCCTCTAAAAAGTAGTTGTTTGGTACTACTGGTGAAGTGGTTGAAGTAGTTGGTGGGTACTGCTGGTGGGGTGAAGTAGTTGGTGGGTACTACTGGTGGGTACTGCTGGTGGGTTGAAGTAGTTGGTGGGTACTGCTGGTGGGGTGAAGTAGTTGGTGGGTACTTCTGGTGGGGTGAAGTAGTTGGTGGGTACTGCTGGTGGGTTGAAGTAGTTGGTGGGTACTGCTGGTGGGTTGAAGTAGTTGGTGGGTACTGCTGGTGGGGTGAAGTAGTTGGTGGGTACTGCTGGTGGGGTGAAGTAGTTGGTGGGTACTGCTGGTGGGTACTGCTGGTGGGGTGAAGTAGTTGGTGGGTACTGCTGGTGGGGTGAAGTAGTTGGTGGGTACTGCTGGTGGGGTGAAGTAGTTGGTGGGTACTGCTGGTGGGGTGAAGTAGTTGGTGGGTACTACTGGTGGGTTGAAGTAGTTGGTGGGTACTACTGGTGGGTACTACTGGTGGGTTGAAGTAGTTGGTGGGTACTGCTGGTGGGGTGAAGTAGTTGGTGGGTACTACTGGTGGGTTGAAGTAGTTGGTAGGTACTGCTGGTGGGGTGAAGTAGTTGGTGGGTACTGCTGGTGGGGTGAAGTAGTTGGTGGGTACTACTGGTGGGTTGAAGTAGTTGGTGGGTACTACTGGTGGGTACTACTGGTGGGTTGAAGTAGTTGGTGGGTACTGCTGGTGGGGTGAAGTAGTTGGTGGGTACTACTGGTGGGTTGAAGTAGTTGGTGGGTACTGCTGGTGGGTTGAAGTAGTTGGTGGGTACTGCTGGTGGGGTGAAGTAGTTGGTGGGTACTACTGGTGGGTACTTCTGGTGGGTTGAAGTAGTTGGTGGGTACTCCTGGTGGGTTGAAGTAGTTGGTGGGTACTGCTGGTGGGGTGAAGTAGTTGGTGGGTACTGCTGGTGGGTACTTCTGGTGGGTTGAAGTAGTTGGTGGGTACTCCTGGTGGGTTGAAGTAGTTGGTGGGTACTACTGGTGGGTACTTCTGGTGGGTTGAAGTAGTTAGTGGGTACTGCTGGTGGGGTGAAGTAGTTGGTGGGTACTGCTGGTGGGGTGAAGTAGTTGGTGGGTACTGCTGGTGGGGTGAAGTAGTTGGTGGGTACTGCTGGTGGGTTGAAGTAGTTGATGGGTACTACTGGTGGGTTGAAGTAGTTGGTGGGTACTACTGGTGGGTTGAAGTAGTTGGTGGGTACTGCTGGTGGGTTGAAGTAGTTGGTGGGTACTACTGGTGGGTACTACTGGTGGGTTGAAGTAGTTGGTGGGTACTGCTGGTGGGGTGAAGTAGTTGGTGGGTACTACTGGTGGGTTGAAGAAGTTGGTGGGTACTGCTGGTGGGGAGAAGTAGTTGGTGGGTACTGCTGGTGGGGTGAAGTAGTTGGTGGGTACTGCTGGTGGGGTGAAGTAGTTGGTGGGTACTACTGGTGGGTACTGCTGGTGGGTTGAAGTAGTTGGTGGGTACTACTGGTGGGTACTACTGGTGGGGTGAAGTAGTTGGTGGGTACTGCTGGTTGGGTGAAGTAGTTGGTGGGTACTGCTGGTGGGATGAAGTAGTTGGTGGGTACTGCTGGTGGGGTGAAGTAGTTGGTGGGTACTGCTGGTGGGGTGAAGTAGTTGGTGGGTACTGCTGGTGGGGTGAAGTAGTTGGTGGGTACTGCTGGTGGGGTGAAGTAGTTGGTGGATACTACTGGTGGGTTGAAGTAGTTAGTGGGTACTACTGGTGGGTACTACTGGTGGGTTGAAGTAGTTGGTGGGTACTGCTGGTGGGGTGAAGTACTTGGTGGGTACTGCTGGTGGGTTGAAGTATTTGGTGGGTACTACTGGTGGGTGCTACTGGTGGGTTGAAGTAGTTGGTGGGTACTGCTGGTGGGGTGATGTAGTTGGTGGGTACTGCTGGTGGGTACTTCTAGTGGGTTGAAGTAGTTGGTGGGTACTACTGGTGGGTTGAAGTAGTTGGTGGGTACTACTGGTGGGTACTTCTGGTGGGTTGAAGTAGTTAGTGGGTACTGCTGGTGGGGTGAAATAGTTGGTGGGTACTGCTGGTGGGGTGAAGTAGTTGGTGGGTACTGCTGGTGGGGTGAAGTAGTTGGTGGGTACTGCTGGTGGGGTAAAGTAGTTGGTGGGTACTGCTGGTGGGTTGAAGTAGTTGGTGGGTACTACTGGTGGGTTGAAGTAGTTGGTGGGTACTACTGGTGGGTACTACTGGTGGGTTGAAGTAGTTGGTGGGTACTGCTGGTGGGGTGAAGTAGTTGGTGGGTACTGCTGGTGGGTTGAAGTATTTGGTGGGTACTACTGGTGGGTACTACTGGTGGGTTGAAGTAGTTGGTGGGTACTGCTGGTGGGGTGAAGTAGTTGGTGGGTACTACTGGTGGGTACTACTGGTGGGTTGAAGTAGTTGGTGGGTACTGCTGGTGGGGTGAAGTAGTTGGTGGGTACTGCTGGTGGGGTGAAGTAGTTGGTGGGTACTGCTGGTGGGTTGAAGTAGTTGGTGGGTACTGCTGGTGGGTTGAAGTAGTTGGTGGGTACTACTGGTGGGTTGAAGTAGTTGGTGGGTACTGCTGGTGGGGTGAAGTAGTTGGTGGGTACTGCTGGTGGGTTGAAGTAGTTGGTGGGTACTACTGGTGGGTTGAAGTAGTTGGTGGGTACTGCTGGTGGGGTGAAGTAGTTGGTGGGTACTACTGGTGGGTTGAAGTAGTTGGTCGGTACTACTGGTGGGTTGAAGTAGTTGGTGGGTACTGCTGGTGGGTTGAAGTAGTTGGTGGGTACTGCTGGTGGGTTGAAGTAGTTGGTGGGTACTACTGGTGGGTTGAAGTAGTTGGTGGGTACTGCTGGTGGGGTGAAGTAGTTGGTGGGTACTGCTGGTGGGGTGAAGTAGTTGGTGGGTACTACTGGTGGGTTGAAGTAGTTGGTGGGTACTGCTGGTGGGTTGAAGTAGTTGGTGGGTACTACTGGTGGGTACTACTGGTGGGTTGAAGTAGTTGGTGGGTACTACTGGTGGGTTGAAGTAGTTGATGGGTACTTCTGGTGGGTTTAAGTAGTTGGTGGGTACTTCTGGTGGGTTGAAGTAGTTGGTGGGTACTGCTGGTGGGGTGAAGTAGTTGGTGGGTACTTCTGGTGGGTACTATTGGTGGGTTGAAGTAGTTGGTGGGTACTTCTGGTGAGTTGAAGTAGTTGGTGGGTACTTCTGGTGGGTTTAAGTAGTTGGTGGGTACTTCTGGTGGGTTTAAGTAGTTGGTGGGTACTTCTGGTGGGTTGAAGTAGTTGGTGGGTACTACTGGTGGGTTGAAGTAGTTGGTGGGTACTTCTGGTGGGTACTATTGGTGGGTTGAAGTAGTTGGTGGGTACTTCTGGTGGGTTGAAGTAGTTGGTGGGTACTACTGGTGGGTTGAAGTAGTTGGTGGGTACTTCTGGTGGGTACTATTGGTGGGTTGAAGTAGTTGGTGGGTACTTCTGGTGAGTTGAAGTAGTTAGTGGGTACTTCTGGTGGGTTGAAGTAGTTGGTCGGTACTTCTGGTGGGTACTACTGGTGGGTACTACTGGTGGGTACTACTGGTGGGTAGAAGTAGTTGGTGGGTACTACTGGTGGGTAGAAGTAGTTGGTGGGTACTACTGGTGGGTTGAAGTAGTTGGTGGGTACTACTGGTGGGTTGAAGTAGTTGGTGGGTACTACTGGTGGGTTGAAGTAGTTGGTGGGTACTTCTGGTTGGTACTACTGGTGGGTTGAATTAGTTGGTGGGTACTTCTGGTGGGTTGAAGTAGTTGGTGGGTACTTCTGGTGGGTTGAAGTAGTTGGTGGGTACTACTGGTGGGTTGAAGTAGTTGGTGGGTACTTCTGGTGGGTACTACTGGTGGGTACTACTGGTGGGTACTACTGGTGGGTTGAAGTAGTTGGTGGGTACTACTGGTGGGTTGAAGTAGTTGGTGGGTACTGCTGGTGGGTACTACTGGTGAGTTGAAGTAGTTGGTGGGTACTTCTGGTGGGGTGAAGTAGTTGGTGGGTACTTCTGGTGGGTACTACTGGTGGGCTGAAGTAACCGTAGAGTTACTTGAAGCCTTGGTTGTCAAGACATTTTCAGACTAACTTATATTCAGTGAAGTACTGACTATGAGAGTGACTCTCCCAGCGGGAGACTGAGACAAGTCAGTGAGTTCTGTTGACAGTAACTTTGTTGAGTCATGTTGACTCGAGGTCGATGGTCAATAGTGAGGTTAAAGTTGGAATAAAGTTCACATTGATTGCAACCTGACCACGTTAACGTAGATGAATTTTAACTGCAGACTAGTATAGTAATGTTGTAAAGTTTTATGTAAACTAAGTTCTTGACAAGTTGAACCTAAGAGCATCTAGCTGACCACTAGTATATTCCTGTTGTTCAGTTTCATGTTCCCTAAGCTTGGCCAGTCACAACCATCACGCTGGAGGTGGATTTTTTTTTTTTTTTTATTAACATATTAGGTACATCTGCATTAGTGCAGCTACCCTAGACTATATGAAGTGGAGTACAGTGTGTCAAAAAAAAGCTAACTAGGTGATGCTAAAAAATCCCCATCACACAGGATGGTTAGTCATACAGAGGCATGTGATAAGCAGTCTGCACTGGCAGACTCAGGATGCATTTTGAGGATATCAACACCACAAGATTGAATAAGGTAGCAGTGGTAATACAAGTCCCCATCTCGCAGGATGGTTAGTCATACAGGGCCATGTGTTTAATAGCCGGCACTGGCAAATTTTGGGTATACTGTGAGGATATCTTCAAGAATACGAGAGTGAATAAAGTAATTGCAAAGCTCCAGGTACCTCATGCCAACTGGTCTGAAAGGTCTAATAACTGGGCATTCAGTGATGTAGTGCGGGAGATCATGCCGTAGTTCCTGCTCACAGAGTTTGCAACTGGAGTGCTCAGGATTGGGAGACCCGTCACCTGCAGCCACCTGCCACAGGTAACGGTAACCCAACCTGATCCTTGCAACCACTGTGTCGCACAGTCTGGTGGACGTTTTGTGCTGTCCATAGATGTAGGTTTCAGATCTGAACAAATCATAGCTTTTTATACTAGTACTTTCAGGTCGTTGGGAGTCAGTAAGTTCTTTCCTATCAGATCTGAATGTTTGGACCAATACAGTTTTGACAGCAGAGATGGGGATACCTAGATCTAATTCAACTTCAAACTTGTTACACGCTAATTTGGCTGCAATGTCTGTCTCATTATGATGGGTTATATTTATGTGTGAAGGTATCCATACAAAGGAGATTCGAGACCCTTTACTCTGTGCATCAATTAGGTCATTTATAATTGGGAGTATGAGGTTCTTGCTGTCGATCTTCCAAGAGAAGTTTTCGATTGCTTGAAGAGCAGACTTTGAATCGCAGAATATTATTCCTCCTCCAATGTTTTTTAATGTGCTGGTTGCTAAATGTAATGCTGCTAGTTCTGCTTGTGTGGAGGTCTGGAGGTGAAAGTTGCCTTAATATCTATCATGTATTTGTAAATATTATTCTGAAACAGCTTTTCTTACGAGTGACAAGTTTTCCCAAGTAAACTGGTGGTTCTTTTTCTGTAGACTTTCTATGTTCCAAGACTAGGTAATTGGTAAATGACCTAATTGCTGCACAGAGTAAAGGGTCTCGAATCTCCTTTGTATGGATACCTTCACACATAAATATAACCCATCATAATGAGACAGACATTGCAGCCTAATTAGCGTGTAACAAGGATGAAGTTGAATTAGATCTAGGTATCCCCATCTCTGCTGTCAAAACTGTATTGGTCCAAACACTCAGATCTGATAGGAAAGAAATTATTGACTCCCAACGACCTGAAAGTACTAGTATAAAAAGCTATGATCTGTTCAGGTCTAAAACCTATATAAACTTTTGTTGACAGCACAAAACGTCCACTAGACTGTGCGACACAGTGGTTGCCAGGATCAGGTTGGGTTACCGTTACCTGTGGCAGGTGGCTACAGGTGACGGGTCTCCCAATCCTGAGCACTCCAGTTGCAAACTCTGTGAGCAGGAACTACGGCATGATCTCCCACACTATAACACCGAATGCCCAGTTATCAGACCATTCAGACCCGTTGGCATGAGGTACCTGGAGCTTTGCAATTAATTTATTAACTCTCGTGTTCTTGAAGATATCCTCATAATGCATCTAAACCTTGCCAGTGCAGGCTATTGAACATATGGCCCTGTATGACTAACCATCCTGTATGATGGAGACTTGAGCACGACATAGCTAGTTCTTGACACACTGTACTTCCCTTCATGTTGTCTCGGGACGCTCCACATATATGTTAAAATACCTACATATGTGGAAAAAATCTTGTTATTCACTTGTGCGAGGTGTGGCCAGTACTGAGAGGGGGAAGTGTACACCTTGGGACGTGTGAGTGACCAGGTTGTTGTGGTGCTGGTGTCCAGGTTGGCGGCAGGAGGGGGAGCTGCTCCCTCACCTCCCTCTTCTGCCCCCAACTCTTACGACGTGCGTGTATCTTACGACGTGCGTGTATCTTACGACGTGTGAGGTCTTACGACGTGCGTGTATCTTACGACGTGTGTGTATCTTACGACGTGCGTTTATCTCATGATGTGTGAGGTCTTACGACGAGCGTGGTCTTACGATGTGGACTTACGACATTAGTACAATACACTGTACTAATTAAGTAGTGATTTAAAGGCTACATATATATTGAAGAGGCGTTTAATATATATTTATGTTGACACGATATAAGTTTTGGTTAAGAGATAAGCTCGTAACTTTGTATTTGGCAATAGTGAAGTGTTGAGGAATATTGTGAGTAACTTTAAGTGTTGTCACCGAGCTGTTCTTGTGAGACATTTTACACTCACAACACTGTAGCCTCTTGTGAGTATTGTGAGTAAACCAATTATATTTTACTTCTGTATTTACTTCCTTCTCTTCACTGCTTTGATGTGTTGTAGTGGGGTTTACTGTGTACCACTACTGTTGTTGTAGTGGGGTTTACTGTGTACCACTACTGTTGTTGTAGTGGGGTTTACTGTGTACCACTACTGTTGTTGTAGTGGGGTTTACTGTGTACCACTACTGTTGTTGTAGTGGGGTTTACTGTGTACCACTACTGTTGTTGTAGTGGGGTTTACTGTGTACCACTACTGTTGTTGTAGTGGGGTTTACTGTGTACCACTACTGTTGTTGTCGTGGGGTTTACTGTGTACCACTACTGTTGTTGTAGTGGGGTTTACTGTGTACCACTACTGTTGTTGTTCACACTGTCCCAGTACCTAATTGTTCACACTGTCCCAGTACCTAATTGTTCACACTGTCCCAGTACCTAATTGTTCACACTGTCCCAGTACCTAATTGTTCACACTGTCCCAGTACCTAATTGTTCACACTGTCCCAGTACCTAATTGTTCACACTGTCCCAGTACCTAATTGTTCACACTGTCCCAGTACCTAATTGTTCACACTGTCCCAGTACCTAATTGTTCACACTGTCCCAGTACCTAATTGTTCACACTGCCCCAGTACCTAATTGTTCACACTGTCCCAGTACCTAATTGTTCACACTGCCCCAGTACCTAATTGTTCACACTGTCCCAGTACCTAATTGTTCACACTGCCCCAGTACCTAATTGTTCACACAGTCCCAGTACCTAATTGTTCACACTGTCCCAGTACCTAATTGTTCACACTGTCCCAGTACCTAATTGTTCACACTGTCCCAGTACCTAATTGTTCACACTGTCCCAGTACCTAATTGTTCACACTGCCCCAGTACCTAATTGTTCACACTGTCCCAGTACCTAATTGTTCACACTGCCCCAGTACCTAATTGTTCACACTGTCCCAGTACCTAATTGTTCACACTGTCCCAGTACCTAATTGTTCACACTGTCCCAGTACCTAATTGTTCACACTGTCCCAGTACCTAATTGTTCACACTGTCCCAGTACCTAATTGTTCACACTGTCCCAGTACCTAATTGTTCACACTGTCCCAGTACCTAATTGTTCACACTGTCCCAGTACCTAATTGTTCACACTGTCCCAGTACTTAATTATTCACACTTTCCTAGTACCTAATTGTTCACACTGTCCCAGTACTTAATTGTTCACACTGTCCCAGTACTTAATTGTTCACACTGTCCCAGTACTTAATTGTTCACACTGTCCCAGTACCTAATTGGGGGTCAAGATCCCCCACAGCAGTACTAATGTTACACTGTACTAATGTTACACTGAACTAATGTTACACTGTACTAATGTTACACTGTACTAATGTTACACTGTACTAATGTTACACTGTACTAATGTTACACTGTACTAGTGTTACACTGTACTAATGTTACACTGTACTATTGTTACACTGTACCAATGTTACACTGTACTAGTGTTACACTGTACTAATGTTACACTGTACTAATGTTACTCTGTACTAATGTTACACTGTACTAGTGTTACACTGTACTAGTGTTACACTGTACTAGTGTTACACTGTACTAATGTTACACTGTACTAGTGTTACACTGTACTATTGCTACACTGTACTAATGTTACACTATACTAGTGTTACACTGTACTAATGTTACACTGTACTAGTGATACACTGTACTAGTGTTACACTGTACTAGTGTTACACTGTACTAGTGTTACACTGTACTATTGTTACACTGTACTAATGTTACACTGTACTAGTGTTACACTGTACTAATGTTACACTGTACTAGTGATACACTGTACTAGTGTTACACTGTACTAGTGTTACACTGTACTAGTGTTACACTGTACTATTGTTACACTATACCAATGTTACACTGTACTAGTGTTACACTGTACTAATGTTACACTGTACTAGTGTTACACTGTACTAGTGTTACACTGTACTAGTGTTACACTGTATTAATATTACACTGAACTAGTGTTACACTGTACTAATGTTACACTGTACTAGTGTTACACTGTACTAATGTTACACTGTATTAATATTACACTGTACTAGTGTAACACTGTACTGGAGTTACACTGTACTAGTGTTACACTGTACTAATATTACACTGTACTAGTGTTACACTGTACTAGTGTTACACTGTACTAGTGTTACACTGTACTAATGTTACACTGTACTAGTGTTACACTGTACTAATATTACACTGTACTAGTGTTACACTTTACTAATGTTACACTGTACTAGTGTTACACTGTACTGGAGTTACACTGGACTAGTGTTACACTGTACTAATGTTACACTGTAATAGTGTTACACTGTACTGGAGTTACACTGTACTAATGTTACACTGTACTAGTGTTACACTGTACTAATGTTACACTGTACTATTGTTACATTGTACTAGTGTTATACTGTACTGGAGTTACACTGTACTAGTGTTAAACTGTACTAATGTTACACTGTACTAATGTTACACTGTACTAGTGTTACACTGTACTAATGTTACACTGTACTAATGTTACACTGTACTAGTGTTACACTGTACTAATGTTACACTGTACTAGTGTTACACTGTACTGGAGTTACACTGTACTAGTGTTACACTGTACTAATGTTACACTGTACTAATGTTACCTGTACTAGTGTTACCCTGTACTAATGTAATACTGTACTAGTGTTACACTGTACTAATGTTACACTGTACTAGTGTTACACTGTACTGGAGTTACACTGTACTAATGTTACACTGTACTAGTGTTACACTGTACTAATGTTACACTGTATTTGTGTTACACTGTACTAATGTTACACTGTACTAATGTTACACTGTGCTGGTGTTACACTGTACTAATGTTACACTGTACTAGTGTTACAAAGTACTAATGTTACACTGTGCTAGTGTTACACTGTACTAGTGTTACATTGTGCTAACGTTTCACTGTGCTTGTGTTACACTGTACTAATGTTACACTGTACTAGTGTTACTCTGTACTAATGTTACACTGTACTAGTGTTACACTGTACTAATGTTACACTGTACTAGTGTTACACTACCAATGTTACACTGTACTAATGTTACAATGTACTAGTGTTACACTGTACTGATGCTACACTGTACTAGTGTTACACTGTACTAATGTTACACTGTACAAATGTTACACTGTTCTAATAGTACACTGTACTGATGTTACACTGTACTGATGCTACACTGTACTGATGGTACACTGTACTAATGTTACACTGTACTAGTGTTACGCTGTACAGGTGTTACACTGTACTAGTGTTACACTGTACTGGTGTTACACTGTACTAATATTACACTGTACTCATGTTACACTGTACTGATGTTGCACTGTACTAATGTTACACTGTACTAATGTTACAGTACTGATGCTACATTGTACTAATGTTACACTGTACTAATGTTACACTGTACTGATGTTACACTGTACTAATGTTACATTGTACTAATGTTACACTGTACTGATGTTACACTGTAATGATGCTACACTGTACTAATGTTACACTGTACTGATGCAACACTGTACTAATGTTACACTCTACTAATGTTACACTGTACTGATGTTACACTGTACTGATGTTACACTGTAATGATGCTACACTGTACTGATGCTACACTGTACTGATGTTACACTGTACTGATGCTACACTGTGCTAATGTTACACTGTACTGATGTTACACTGTACTGAAGTTACACTGTACTAATGTTACACTGTACTGATGTTACATTGTACTGATGCTACACTGTACTAATGTTACACTGCACTGATGTTACACTGTACTGATGTTACACTGTAATGATGCTACACTGTACTGATGTTACACTGTACTGATGTTACACTGTACTAATGTTAACTGTACTGATGTTACACTGTACTGATGCTACACTGTACTAATGTTACACTGTACTAATGTTACACTGTACTATTATTACACTGTGCTGATGTTACACTGTACTGATGTTACACTGTACTGATGCTACACTGTACTAACGCTACACTGTACTAATGTTACACTGTACTGATGTTACACTGTACTGATGTTACACTGTACTAATGCTACACTGTACTAATGTTACACTGTACTAATGTTACACTGTACTAATGTTACACTGTACTAATGTTACACTATACTGATGCTACACTGTACTAATGTTACACTGTACTAATGTTACACTGTACTGATGCTACACTGTATTGATGCTACACTGAATTAATGTTACACTGTACTAATGTTACACTGTACTGATGCTACACTGTACTGATGCTACACTGTACTGATGCTACACTGTACTGATGCTACACTGTATTGATGCTACACTGTATTAATGGTACACTGTACTAATGTTACACTGCATTAATGTTACACTGTACTGATGCTACACTGTATTGATGCTACACTGAATTAATGTTACACTGAACTAATGTTATACTGTTAGCGACAGTGTACTTTAGGGAGTGAAGGAGTGGACAGCTGTACTAATGCTACACTGTACTAATGTTACACTGTACTGATGGTACACTGTACTAATGTTACACTGTACTGATGTAACACTGTACTGATGCTACACTGTACTGATGTTACACTGTACTGATGCTACACTCTACTGACGCTGCGCAGTACTAATGTTACACGGTACTGATGTTACACTGTACTACCTTTATACTGTACTAATGTTATACTGTTAGCGACAGTGTACTTTAGGGAGTGAAGGAGTGGGCAGTGGGCGCGGCTCCTGTGGGATAATCCTCCACCTGTTTCCTTGTCTCAATCTCTGACAAATAAATCAAACACGAGATGTTTTGGAGCGCATTTTAAAGTGTATTAAATGTGGTGACTGTTGTTAGGCGGAGGTGATGTTGTGGCAGATGTGTCGTGATCAATGTTAAAGGTGGAGTGGCCAGCCCTTAGTGACTCACACTACATTATTGGGGAGATGGTGGGGAGGTTGGTGGGGGGGGGAGGTGGAGGGAAGGGTTGGGGAGGAGATGGAGAGAGGAGATGGGGAGGGACTTTGGGGAGGAGTTGGGGGGGGGATGGAGGGAGGGGTTTGGGGGAGGGAGATGGAGGGAGGGGTAGGGGAGGGAGATGGAGGGAGGGGTTGGGGAGGAGATGGAGGGAGGGGTTGGGGAGGAGATGGAGGGAGGGGTTGGGGAGGAGATGGAGGGAGGGGTAGGGGAGGAGATGGAGGGAGGGGTTGGGGAGGAGATGGAGGGAGGGGTTGGGGAGGAGATGGAGGGAGGGGTTGGGGAGGAGATGGAGGGAGGGGTTGGGGAGGAGATGGAGGGAGGGGTAGGGGAGGAGATGGAGGGAGGGGTTGGGGAGGAGATGGAGGGAGGGGTTGGGGAGGAGATGGAGGGAGGAGTTGGGGAGGAGATGGAGGGAGGAGTTGGGGAGGAGATGGAGGGAGGGGTTGGGGAGGAGATGGAGGGAGGGGTAGGGGAGGAGATGGAGGGAGGGGTTGGGGAGGAGATGGAGGGAGGGGTTGGGGAGGAGATGGAGGGAGGGGTTGGGGAGGAGATGGAGGGAGGGGTTGGGGAGGAGATGGAGGGAGGGGTTGGGGAGGAGATGGAGGGAGGGGTAGGGGAGGAGATGGAGGGAGGGGTAGGGGAGGAGATGGAGGGAGGGGTAGAGGAGGAGATGGAGGGAGGGGTTGGGGAGGAGATGGAGGGAGGGGTTGGGGAGGAGATGGAGGGAGGGGTAGGGGAGGAGATGGAGGGAGGGGTTGGGGAGGAGATGGAGGGAGGGGTTGGGGAGGAGATGGAGGGAGGGGTAGGGGAGGAGATGGAGGGAGGGGTTGGGGAGGAGATGGAGGGAGGGGTTGGGGAGGAGATGGAGGGAGGGGTAGGGGAGGGAGATGGAGGGAGGGGTTGGGGAGGGAGATGGTGGGAGGGGTTGGGGAGGAGATGGAGGGAGGGGTAGGGGAGGGAGATGGAGGGAGGGGTAGGGGAGGGAGATGGAGGGAGGGGTAGGGGAGGGAGATGGAGGGAGGGGTTGGGGAGGAGATGGAGGGAGGGGTTGGGGAGGAGATGGAGGGAGGGGTAGGGGAGGAGATGGAGGGAGGGGTTGGGGAGGAGATGGAGGGAGGGGTTGGGGAGGAGATGGAGGGAGGGGTAGGGGAGGAGATGGAGAGAGGGGTTGGGGAGGAGATGGAGGGAGGGGTAGGGGAGGAGATGGAGGGAGGGGTTGGGGAGGAGATGGAGGGAGGGGTTGGGGAGGGAGATGGTGGGAGGGGTTGGGGAGGAGATGGAGGGAGGGGTAGGGGAGGGAGATGGAGGGAGGGGTTGGGGAGGAGATGGAGGGAGGGGTAGGGGAGGGAGATGGAGGGAGGGGTAGGGGAGGGAGATGGAGGGAGGGGTAGGGGAGGGAGATGGAGGGAGGGGATGGGGAGGGAGGGAGATGTGATAGACTTACTGGGTTGTTCAACAATTTGGTGCAGACAAAACTGTTCAGTCTCGTCATCTTTATACATAATAACAAAAGAATTAAAGAAACATAAGTAGGCCTATATTAGCCTCTATGACACAGCTCCTTTACTACACGGTATAGTCACTTTCACAGATCAATAACTCTGTTCCCACACACCTGTTCCCACACCTGTTCCCACACTGTTCCCTCACTGTTCCCACACCTGTTCCCACACACCTGTTCCCACACCAGTTCCCACACTGTTCCCTCACTGTTCCCACACCTGTTCCCACACACCTGTTCCCACACCAGTTCCCACACTGTTCCCTCACTGTTCCCACACTGTTCCCTCACTGTTCCCACACTGTTCCCTCACTGTTCCCACACTGTTCCCACACTGTTCCCACACTGTTCCCACACTGTTCCCACACTGTTCCCACACACCTGTTCCCACACCAGTTCCCACACTGTTCCCTCACTGTTCCCACACTGTTCCCACACTGTTCCCACACTGTTCCCTCACTGTTCCCACACTGTTCCCACACTGTTCCCTCACTGTTCCCACACTGTTCCCACACTGTTCCCACACTGTTCCCACACTGTTCCCTCACTGTTCCCACACTGTTCCCATACTGTTCCCACACTGTTCCCTCACTGTTCCCTCACTGTTCCCACACTGTTCCCACACTGTTCCCTCACTGTTCCCACACTGTTCCCACACTGTTCCCTCACTGTTCCCACACTGTTCCCACACTGTTCCCACACTGTTCCCTCACTGTTCCCACACTGTTCCCACACTGTTCCCTCACTGTTCCCACACTGTTCCCATACTGTTCCCACACTGTTCCCTCACTGTTCCCTCATTGTTCCCACACTGTTCCCTCACTGTTCCCACACTGTTCCCACACTGTTCCCACACTGTTCCCACACTGTTCCCATACTGTTCCCACACTGTTCCCTCACTGTTCCCACACTGTTCCCACACTGTTCCCACACTGTTCCCACACTGTACCCACACTGTTCCCATACTGTTCCCACACTGTTCCCTCACTGTTCCCACACTGTTCCCACACTGTTCCCACACTGTTCCCACACTGTTCCCACACTGTTCCCATACTGTTCCCACACTGTTCCCTCACTGTTCCCACACTGTTCCCATACTGTTCCCACACTGTTCCCTCACTGTTCCCACACTGTTCCCACACTGTTCCCTCACTGTTCCCTCACTGTTCCCACACTGTTCCCACACTGTTCCCACACTGTTCCCACACTGTTCCCACACTGTTCCCACACTGTTCCCACACTGTTCCCACACTGTTCCCTCACTGTTCCCATACTGTTCCCACACTGTTCCCACACTGTTCCCACACTGTTCCCACACTGTTCCCTCACTGTTCCCATACTGTTCCCACACTGTTCCCACACTGTTCCCACACTGTTCCCATACTGTTCCCACACTGTTCCCTCACTGTTCCCACACTGTTCCCTCACTGTTCCCACACTGTTCCCACACTGTTCCCACAATGTTCCCACACTGTTCCCATACTGTTCCCACACTGTTCCCTCACTGTTCCCACACTGTTCCCACACTGTTCCCTCACTGTTCCCTCACTGTTCTCACACTGTTCCCTCACTGTTCTCACACTGTTCCCTCACTGTTCCCTCACTGTTCCCACACTGTTCCCAGACTGTTCCCATACTGTTCCCACACTGTTCCCACACTGTTCCGGCACTGTTCCCACACTGTTCCCACACTGTTCCCACACTGTTCCCTCACTGTTCCCTCACTGTTCTCACACTGTTCCCTCACTGTTCTCACACTGTTCCCTCACTGTTCCCTCACTGTTCCCACACTGTTCCCTCACTGTTCCCACACTGTTCCCAGACTGTTCCCACACTGTTCCCACACTGTTCCCACACTGTTCCCAGACTGTTCCCACACTGTTCCCAGACTGTTCCCATACTGTTCCCATACTGTTCCCAGACTGTTCCCACACTGTTCCCACACTGTTCCCACACTGTTCCCACACTGTTCCCAGACTGTTCCCACACTGTTCCCAGACTGTTCCCATACTGTTCCCATACTGTTCCCAGACTGTTCCCAGACTGTTCCCACACTGTTCCCTCACTGTTCCCTCACTGTTCCCACACTGTTCCCACACTGTTCCCACACTGTTCCCACACTGTTCCCACACTGTTCCCACACTGTTCCCTCACTGTTCCCTCACTGTTCCCACACTGTTCCCACACTGTTCCCACACTGTTCCCACACTGTTCCCACACTGTTCCCTCACTGTTCCCACACTGTTCCCACACTGTTCCCACACTGTTCCCATACTGTTCCCAGACTGTTCCCAGACTGTTCCCACACTGTTCCCATACTGTTCCCACACTGTTCCCACACTGTTCCCATACTGTTCCCTCACTGTTCCCACACTGTTCCCACACTGTTCCCACACTGTTCCCACACTGTTCCCACACTGTTCCCACACTGTTCCCACACTGTTCCCTCACTGTTCCCACACTGTTCCCACACTGTTCCCTCACTGTTCCCACACTGTTCCACACTGTTCCCACACTGTTCCCACACTGTTCCCATACTGTTCCCACACTGTCCCCACACTGTCCCCACACTGTTCCCATACTGTTCCCATACTGTTCCCAGACTGTTCCCAGACTGTTCCCACACTGTTCCCATACTGTTCCCACACTGTTCCCACACTGTTCCCAGACTGTTCCCATACTGTTCCCAGACTGTTCCCAGACTGTTCCCACACTGTTCCCATACTGTTCCCACACTGTTCCCACACTGTTCCCTCACTGTTCCCATACTGTTCCCAGACTGTTCCCACACTGTTCCCTCACTGTTCCCACACTGTTCCCTCACTGTTCCCTCACTGTTCCCACACTGTTCCCTCACTGTTCCCTCACTGTTCCCACACTGTTCCCAGACTGTTCCCATACTGTTCCCAGACTGTTCCCAGACTGTTCCCACACTGTTCCCATACTGTTCCCTCACTGTTCCCACACTGTTCCCAGACTGTTCCCATACTGTTCCCAGACTGTTCCCAGACTGTTCCCTCACTGTTCCCTCACTGTTCCCTCACTGTTCCCTCACTGTTCCCACACTGTTCCCAGACTGTTCCCATACTGTTCCCAGACTGTTCCCACACTGTTCCCTCACTGTTCCCTCACTGTTCCCACACTGTTCCCTCACTGTTCCCACACTGTTCCCACACTGTTCCCACACTGTTCCCACACTGTTCCCACACTGTTCCCTCACTGTTCCCATACTGTTCCCACACTGTTCCCTCACTGTTCCCACACTGTTCCCTCACTGTTCCCTCACTGTTCCCACACTGTTCCCACACTGTTCCCAGAATGTTCCCACACTGTTCCCACACTGTTCCCTCACTGTTCCCACACTGTTCCCACACTGTTCCCATACTGTTCCCACACTGTTCCCTCACTGTTCCCACACTGTTCCCACACTGTTCCCTCACTGTTCCCTCACTGTTCCCACACTGTTCCCACACTGTTCCCTCACTGTTCCCACACTGTTCCCACACTGTTCCCACACTGTTCCCACACTGTTCCCTCACTGTTCCCACACTGTTCCCTCACTGTTCCCACACTGTTCCCACACTGTTCCCATACTGTTCCCACACTGTTCCCATACTGTTCCCACACTGTTCCCACACTGTTCCCATACTGTTCCCACACTGTTCCCACACTGTTCCCTCACTGTCCCCTCACTGTTCCCACACTGTTCCCACACTGTCCCCACACTGTTCCCTCACTGTTCCCACACTGTTCCCTCACTGTCCCCTCACTGTTCCCACACTGTTCCCACACTGTTCCCTCACTGTCCCCTCATTGTTCCCACACTGTTCCCACACTGTTCCCACACTGTTCCCTCACTGTTCCCTCACTGTTCCCAGACTGTTCCCACACTGTTCCCACACTGTTCCCTCACTGTTCCCTCACTGTTCCCACGCTGTTCCCACACTGTTCCCTCACTGTTCCCTCACTGTTCCCACACTGTTCCCTCACTGTTCCCACACTGTTCCCACACTGTTCCCACACTGTTCCCTCACTGTTCCCACACTGTTCCCACACTGTTCCCTCACTGTTCCCTCATTGTTCCCACACTGTTCCCACACTGTCCCCACACTGTTCCCTCACTGTTCCCACACTGTTCCCTCACTGTCCCCTCACTGTTCCCACACTGTTCCCACACTGTTCCCTCACTGTTCCCACACTGTTCCCACACTGTTCCCTCACTGTTCCCACACTGTTCCCTCACTGTTCCCACACTGTTCCCACACTGTTCCCTCACTGTCCCCTCATTGTTCCCACACTGTTCCCACACTGTTCCCACACTGTTCCCTCACTGTTCCCTCACTGTTCCCAGACTGTTCCCACACTGTTCCCACACTGTTCCCTCACTGTTCCCTCACTGTTCCCACGCTGTTCCCACACTGTTCCCTCACTGTTCCCACACTGTTCCTACACTGTTCCCTCACTGTCCCCACACTGTTCCCACACTGTTCCCACACTGTTCCCACACTGTTCCCACACTGTTCCCTCACTGTCCCCACACTGTTCCCACACTGTTCCCAAACTGTTCCCTCACTGTTCCCCCACTGTTCCCACACTGTTCCCATACTGTTCCCACACTGTTCCCACACTGTTCCCACACTGTTCCCACACTGTTCCCTCACTGTTCCCACACTGTTCCCACACTGTTCCCACACTGTTCCCACACTGTTCCCACACTGTTCCCTCACTGTTCCCACACTGTTCCCTCACTGTTCCCACACTGTTCCCTCACTGTTCCCACACTGTTCCCACACTGTCCCCACACTGTTCCCAGAATGTTCCCACACTGTTCCCACACTGTTCCCTCACTGTTCCCACACTGTTCCCACACTGTTCCCTCACTGTTCCCACACTGTTCCCACACTGTTCCCACACTGTTCCCTCACTGTTCCCACACTGTTCCCACACTGTTCCCACACTGTTCCCACACTGTTCCCAGAATGTTCCCACACTGTTCCCACACTGTTCCCTCACTGTTCCCACACTGTTCCCACACTGTTCCCACACTGTTCCCACACTGTTCCCATACTGTTCCCACACTGTTCCCACACTGTTCCCTCACTGTCCCCTCACTGTTCCCACACTGTTCCCACACTGTCCCCACACTGTTCCCTCACTGTTCCCACACTGTTCCCTCACTGTTCCCACACTGTTCCCACACTGTTCCCACACTGTTCCCTCACTGTTCCCACACTGTTCCACTACTGTTCCCACACTGTTCCCACACTGTTCCCACACTGTTCCCACACTGTTCCCTCACTGTTCCCACACTGTTCCCAGCACTGTTCCCACACTGTTCCCACACTGTTCCCTCACTGTTCCCCTCACTGTTCCCACACTGTTCCCACACTGTTCCCTCACTGTCCCCTCATTGTTCCCACACTGTTCCCACACTGTTCCCACACTGTTCCCTCACTGTTCCCACACTGTTCCCTCACTGTTCCCACACTGTTCCCACACTGTTCCCACACTGTCCCCTCACTGTTCCCAGAATGTTCCCACACTGTCCCCACACTGTTCCCTCACTGTTCCCACACTGTTCCCACACTGTTCCCACACTGTTCCCACACTGTTCCCACACTGTTCCCACACTGTTCCCACACTGTTCCCACACTGTTCCCACACTGTTCCCTCACTGTTCCCACACTGTTCCCACACTGTTCCCTCACTGTTCCCACACTGTTCCCACACTGTTCCCACACTGTTCCCACACTGTTCCCACACTGTTCCCACACTGTTCCCACACTGTTCCCACACTGTTCCCACACTGTTCCCTCACTGTTCCCTCACTGTTCCCACACTGTTCCCACACTGTTCCCACACTGTTCCCTCACTGTTCCCACACTGTTCCCACACTGTTCCCACACTGTTCCCACACTGTTCCCACACTGTTCCCACACTGTTCCCTCACTGTTCCCACACTGTTCCCACACTGTTCCCTCACTGTTCCCACACTGTTCCCACACTGTTCCCTCACTGTTCCCACACTGTTCCCTCACTGTTCCCACACTGTTCCCACACTGTTCCCATCACTGTTCCCACACTGTTCCCACACTGTTCCCACACTGTTCCCACACTGTTCCCTCACTGTTCCCACACTGTTCCCTCACTGTTCCCACACTGTTCCCTCACTGTTCCCACACTGTTCCCACACTGTTCCCATCCTGTTCCCTCACTGTCCCCTCACTGTTCCCACACTGTTCCCACACTGTTCCCTCACTGTTCCCACACTGTTCCCACACTGTTCCCTCACTGTTCCCTCACTGTTCCCACACTGTTCCCTCACTGTTCCCACACTGTTCCCACACTGTTCCCACACTGTTCCCTCACTGTTCCCACACTGTTCCCTCACTGTTCCCACACTGTTCCCACACTGTTCCCACACTGTTCCCTCACTGTCCCCTCACTGTTCCCACACTGTTCCCACACTGTTCCCTCACTGTTCCCACACTGTTCCCACACTGTTCCCACACTGTTCCCTCACTGTTCCCACACTGTTCCCACACTGTTCCCTCACTGTTCCCACACTGTCCCCACACTGTTCCCTCACTGTTCCCACACTGTTCCCACACTGTTCCCTCACTGTTCCCTCACTGTTCCCACACTGTTCCCACACTGTTCCCACACTGTTCCCTCACTGTTCCCACACTGTTCCCACACTGTTCCCACACTGTTCCCACACTGTTCCCTCACTGTTCCCTCACTGTTCCCACACTGTTCCCTCACTGTTCCCACACTGTTCCCACACTGTTCCCACACTGTTCCCTCACTGTTCCCACACTGTTCCCTCACTGTTCCCACACTGTTCCCTCACTGTTCCCACACTGTTCCCACACTGTTCCCACACTGTTCCCTCACTGTTCCCACACTGTTCCCTCACTGTTCCCACACTGTTCCCTCACTGTTCCCACACTGTTCCCACACTGTTCCCACACTGTTCCCACACTGTTCCCTCACTGTTCCCAGACTGTTCCCACACTGTTCCCACACTGTTCCCTCACTGTTCCCTCACTGTTCCCTCACTGTTCCCACACTGTTCCCACACTGTTCCCTCACTGTTCCCACACTGTTCCCACACTGTTCCCTCACTGTTCCCACACTGTTCCCACACTGTTCCCACACTGTTCCCACACTGTTCCCTCACTGTTCCCACACTGTTCCCACACTGTTCCCACACTGTTCCCACACTGTTCCCTCACTGTCCCCACACTGTTCCCACACTGTTCCCACACTGTTCCCTCACTGTTCCCCCACTGTTCCCACACTGTTCCCATACTGTTCCCACACTGTTCCCACACTGTTCCCACACTGTTCCCACACTGTTCCCTCACTGTTCCCACACTGTTCCCACACTGTTCCCACACTGTTCCCACACTGTTCCCACACTGTTCCACACTGTTCCCACACTGTTCCCACACTGTTCCCACACTGTTCCCACACTGTTCCCACACTGTTCCCTCACTGTTCCCACACTGTTCCCACACTGTTCCCACACTGTTCCCTCACTGTTCCCACACTGTTCCCACACTGTTCCCCACACTGTTCCCAGACTGTTCCCACACTGTTCCCACACTGTTCCCACACTGTTCCCTCACTGTTCCCACACTGTTCCCACACTGTTCCCATACTGTTCCCACACTGTTCCCACACTGTTCCCACACTGTTCCCTCACTGTTCCCACACTGTTCCCACACTGTTCCCATACTGTTCCCACACTGTTCCCACACTGTTCCCACACTGTTCCCTCACTGTTCCCCCACTGTTCCCACACTGTTCCCATACTGTTCCCACACTGTTCCCACACTGTTCCCACACTGTTCCCACACTGTTCCCTCACTGTTCCCACACTGTTCCCACACTGTTCCCACACTGTTCCCACACTGTTCCCACACTGTTCCCACACTGTTCCCACACTGTTCCCACACTGTTCCCACACTGTTCCCACACTGTTCCCTCACTGTTCCCACACTGTTCCCACACTGTTCCCACACTGTTCCCTCACTGTTCCCACACTGTTCCCACACTGTCCCCACACTGTTCCCAGAATGTTCCCACACTGTTCCCACACTGTTCCCTCGCTGTTCCCACACTGTTCCCACACTGTTCCCTCACTGTTCCCACACTGTTCCCACACTGTTCCCACACTGTTCCCACACTCTTCCCTCACTGTTCCCACTCTGTTCCCACACTGTTCCCACACTGTTCCCACACTGTTTCCACACTGTTCCCACACTGTTCCCACACTGTTCCCACACTGTTCCCTCACTGTTCCCACACTGTTCCCACACTGTTCCCACACTGTTCCCACACTGTTCCCAGCACTGTTCCCACACTGTTCCCACACTTTTCCCTCACTGTTCCCACACTGTTCCCACACTGTCCCCACACTGTTCCCTCACTGTTCCCACACTGTTCCCTCACTGTCCCCTCACTGTTCCCACACTGTTCCCACACTGTTCCCACACTGTCCCCTCACTGTTCCCAGAATGTTCCCACACTGTCCCCACACTGTTCCCACACTGTTCCCACACTGTTCCCTCACTGTCCCCTCACTGTTCCCACACTGTTCCCACACTGTCCCCAAACTGTTCCCTCACTGTTCCCACACTGTTCCCTCACTGTCCCCTCACTGTTCCCACACTGTTCCCACACTGTTCCCACACTGTTCCCATCACTGTTCCCCTCACTGTTCCCACACTGTTCCCACACTGTTCCCACACTGTTCCCTCACTGTTCCCACACTGTTCCCTCACTGTTCCCCTCACTGTTCCCACACTGTTCCCACACTGTTCCCACACTGTTCCCTCACTGTTCCCAACTGTTCCCACACTGTTCCCACACTGTTCCCATCACTGTTCCCTCACTGTTCCCACACTGTTCCCCACACTGTTCCCACACTGTTCCCACACTGTTCCCACACTGTTCCCACACTGTTCCCACACTGTTCCCATCACTGTTCCCACACTGTTCCCACACTGTTCCCTCACTGTTCCCTCACTGTTCCCACACTGTTCCCACACTGTTCCCTCACTGTTCCCACACTGTTCCCACACTGTTCCCACACTGTTCCCACACTGTTCCAAATGTTCCCACACTGTTCCCTCACTGTTCCCATCACTGTTCCCACACTGTTCCCACACTGTTCCCACACTGTTCCCACACTGTTCCCAGCACTGTTCCCACACTGTTCCCACACTGTCCCACACTGTTCCCACACTGTTCCCACACTGTTCCCACACTGTTCCCTCACTGTTCCCACACTGTTCCCACACTGTTCCCTCACTGTTCCCACACTGTTCCCTCACTGTTCCCACACTGTTCCCATCACTGTTCCCTCACTGTTCCCCACTGTTCCCACACTGTTCCCACACTGTTCCCACACTGTTCCCACACTGTTCCCCACTGTTCCCTCACTGTTCCCACACTGTTCCCTCAATGTTCCCACACTGTTCCCACACTGTTCCCTCACTGTTCCCTCACTGTTCCCACACTGTTCCCACACTGTTCCCACACTGTTCCCACACTGTTCCCTCACTGTTCCCAGACTGTTCCCACACTGTTCCCACACTGTTCCCTCACTGTTTCCTCACTGTTCCCACACTGTTCCCTCAATGTTCCCACACTGTTCCCACACTGTTCCCTCACTGTTCCCTCACTGTTCCCACACTGTTCCCTCAATGTTCCGACACTGTTCCCACACTGTTCCCTCACTGTTCCCTCACTGTTCCCACACTGTTCCCACACTGTTCCCACACTGTTCCCACACTGTTCCCACACTGTTCCCACACTGTTCCCACACTGTTCCCACACTGTTCCCACACTGTTCCCACACTGTTCCCTCACTGTTCCCACACTGTTCCCACACTGTTCCCACACTGTTCCCTCACTGTTCCCTCACTGTTCCCACACTGTTCCCACACTGTTCCCTCACTGTTCCCTCACTGTTCCCACACTGTTCCCACACTGTTCCCACACTGTTCCCTCACTGTTCCCTCACTGTTCCCAGACTGTTCCCACACTGTTCCCACACTGTTCCCTCACTGTTCCCTCACTGTTCCCTCACTGTTCCCACACTGTTCCCACACTGTTCCCACACTGTTCCCACACTGTTCCCTCACTGTTCCCACACTGTTCCCACACTGTTCCCACACTGTTCCCACACTGTTCCCACACTGTTCCCACACTGTTCCCATACTGTTCCCACACTGTTCCCACACTGTTCCCAGAATGTTCCCACACTGTTCCCACACTGTTCCCTCACTGTTCCCACACTGTTCCCACACTGTTCCCTCACTGTTCCCACACTGTTCCCACACTGTTCCCACACTGTTCCCACACTGTTCCCTCACTGTTCCCACACTGTTCCCAGAATGTTCCCACACTGTTCCCACACTGTTCCCATACTGTTCCCACACTGTTCCCTCACTGTTCCCACACTGTTCCCACACTGTTCCCTCACTGTTCCCACACTGTTCCCACACTGTTCCCACACTGTTCCCTCACTGTTCCCACACTGTTCCCACACTGTTCCCACACTGTTCCCTCACTGTTCCCACACTGTTCCCACACTGTTCCCTCACTGTTCCCACACTGTTCCCACACTGTTCCCTCACTGTTCCCACACTGTTCCCACACTGTTCCCACACTGTTCCCACACTGTTCCCTCACTGTTCCCACACTGTTCCCACACTGTTCCCACACTGTTCCCACACTGTTCCCTCACTGTTCCCTCACTGTTCCCACACTGTTCCCACACTGTTCCACACTGTTCCCTCACTGTCCCCTCACTGTTCCCTCACTGTTCCCACACTGTTCCCACACTGTTCCCACACTGTTCCCTCACTGTTCCCACACTGTTCCCACACTGTTCCCTCACTGTTCCCACACTGTTCCCACACTGTTCCCTCACTGTTCCCTCACTGTTCCCTCACTGTTCCCACACTGTTCCCACACTGTTCCCACACTGTTCCCACACTGTTCCCTCACTGTTCCCACACTGTTCCCTCACTGTTCCCACACTGTTCCCACACTGTTCCCTCACTGTTCCCACACTGTTCCCACACTGTTCCCTCACTGTTCCCTCACTGTTCCCTCACTGTTCCCACACTGTTCCCACACTGTTCCCACACTG
Organism: Procambarus clarkii; assembly: GCF_040958095.1. Taxonomy (NCBI): domain Eukaryota; kingdom Metazoa; phylum Arthropoda; class Malacostraca; order Decapoda; family Cambaridae; genus Procambarus; species Procambarus clarkii. Next base: position 36,956,093 of record NC_091162.1, read on the forward strand.
TTCCCACACTGTTCCCTCACTGTTCCCACACTGTTCCCTCACTGTTCCCTCACTGTTCCCACACTGTTCCCACACTGTTCCACACTGTTCCCTCACTGTCCCCTCACTGTTCCCTCACTGTTCCCACACTGTTCCCACACTGTTCCACACTGTTCCCTCACTGTTCCCACACTGTTCCCTCACTGTTCCCACACTGTTCCCTCACTGTTCCCACACTGTTCCCACACTGTTCCCTCACTGTTCCCTCACTGTTCCCACACTGTTCCCACACTGTTCCCTCACTGTTCCCACACTGTTCCCTCACTGTTCCCTCACTGTTCCCACACTGTTCCCTCACTGTTCCCTCACTGTTCCCTCACTGTTCCCTCACTGTTCCCTCACTGTTCCCACACTGTTCCCACACTGTTCCCTCACTGTTCCCACACTGTTCCCTCACTGTTCCCTCACTGTTCCCTCACTGTTCCCACACTGTTCCCACACTGTTCCCACACTGTTCCCTCACTGTTCCCACACTGTTCCCTCACTGTTCCCACACTGTTCCCACACTGTTCCCTCACTGTTCCCTCACTGTTCCCACACTGTTCCCACACTGTTCCCTCACTGTTCCCACACTGTTCCCTCACTGTTCCCTCACTGTTCCCACACTGTTCCCTCACTGTTCCCACACTGTTCCCACACTGTTCCCACACTGTTCCCACACTGTTCCCTCACTGTTCCCTCACTGTTCCCACACTGTTCCCACACTGTTCCCTCACTGTTCCCACACTGTTCCCTCACTGTTCCCACACTGTTCCCACACTGTTCCCACACTGTTCCCTCACTGTTCCCACACTGTTCCCACACTGTTCCCTCACTGTTCCCTCACTGTTCCCACACTGTTCCCTCACTGTTCCCTCACTGTTCCCTCACTGTTCCCACACTGTTCCCACACTGTTCCCACACTGTTTCCTCACTGTTCCCACACTGTTCCCACACTGTTCCCACACTGTTCCCTCACTGTTCCCACACTGTTCCCTCACTGTTCCCTCACTGTTCCCTCACTGTTCCCACACTGTTCCCTCACTGTTCCCACACTGTTCCCACACTGTTCCCACACTGTTCCCTCACTGTTCCCTCACTGTTCCCACACTGTTCCCTCACTGTTCCCACACTGTTCCCACACTGTTCCCTCACTGTTCCCACACTGTTCCCTCACTGTTCCCACACTGTTCCCACACTGTTCCCTCACTGTTCCCACACTGTTCCCACACTGTTCCCACACTGTTCCCTCACTGTTCCCACACTGTTCCCTCACTGTTCCCTCACTGTTCCCACACTGTTCCCTCACTGTTCCCACACTGTTCCCACACTGTTCCCACACTGTTCCCACACTGTTCCCACACTGTTCCCTCACTGTTCCCACACTGTTCCCACACTGTTCCCACACTGTTCCCTCACTGTTCCCACACTGTTCCCTCACTGTTCCCTCACTGTTCCCACACTGTTCCCACACTGTTCCCACACTGTTCCCACACTGTTTCCACACTGTTCCCTCACTGTTCCCACACTGTTCCCACACTGTTCCCTCACTGTTCCCTCACTGTTCCCACACTGTTCCCACACTGTTCCCTCACTGTTCCCACACTGTTCCCACACTGTTCCCACACTGTTCCCTCACTGTTCCCACACTGTTCCCACACTGTTCCCTCACTGTTCCCACACTGTTCCCTCACTGTTCCCACACTGTTCCCTCACTGTTCCCACACTGTTCCCACACTGTTCCCACACTGTTCCCTCACTGTTCCCACACTGTTCCCTCACTGTTCCCTCACTGTTCCCACACTGTTCCCACACTGTTCCCACACTGTTCCCACACTGTTCCCACACTGTTCCCACACTGTTCCCACACTGTTCCCTCACTGTTCCCACACTGTTCCCTCACTGTTCCCTCACTGTTCCCACACTGTTCCCACACTGTTCCCACACTGTTCCCACACTGTTCCCACACTGTTCCCACACTGTTCCCACACTGTTCCCACGGGAGGGACGTGTGGGGACGTGTGACCACTGGTGGCCAGGTGGGGGCGTGTGGCCAGTGGTGGCCAGGTGGGGGCGTGTGGCCAGTGGTGGCCAGGTGGGGGCGTGTGGCCAGTGGTGGCCAGGTGGGGGCGTGTGGCCAGTGGTGGCCAGGTGGGGGCGTGTGGCCAGTGGTGGCCAGGTGGGGGCGTGTGGCCAGTGGTGGCCAGGTGGGGGCGTGTGGCCACACGCCAACTGGTAATGTTCTCCCCCGCAACCCATACCATATGTGGTGGTGGTGGAACCTGTACCATATGTGGTGGTGGAACCTGTACCATATGTGGTGGTGGAACCTGTACCATTTGTGGTGGTGGTGGAACCTGTACCATATGTTGTGTGGTGGAACCATTACCATATGTGGTGGTGGAACCTGTACCCTATGTGGTGGTGGTGGAACCTGTACCATATGTGGTGGTGGAACCTGTACCATATGTGGTGGTGGAACCTGTACCATTTGTGGTGGTGGTGGAACCTGTACCATATGTTGTGTGGTGGAACCATTACCATATGTGGTGGTGGAACCTGTACCCTATGTGGTGGTGGTGGAACCTGTACCATATGTGGTGGTGGAACCTGTACCATATGTGGTGGTGGTGGAACCTGTACCATATGTGGTGGTGGAACCTGTACCATATGTGGTGGTGGTGGAACCTGTACCATATGTGGTGGTGGTGGAACCTGTACCATATGTGGTGGTGGAATCTGTACCATATGTGGTGGTGGTGGAACCTGTATCATATGTGTTGGTGGTGGAACCTGTATCATATGTGTTGCTGGTGGAGCCTGTATCATATGTGTTGGTGATGGAACCTGTGTCATATGTAGTGGTGGTGGAACCTGTACCATATGTGGTGGAGGAATCTGTACCATATGTGGTGGTGGTGGAACCTGTACCATATGTGGTGGTGGAACCTGTACCATATGTGGTGGTGGAACCTATACCATATGTGGTAGTGGTGGAACCTGTACCATATGTGGTGGTGGTGGAACCTGTACCATATGTGGTGGTGGTGGAACTAGTACCACATGTGGTGGTGGACCTTTACCATATGTGGTGGTGGTGGAACCTGTACCATATATGGTGGTGGAACCTGTACCACATGCGGTGGTGGAACCTGTACCATATGTGGTGGTGGTGGTGGAATCTGTACCATATGTGGTGGTGGAACCTGTACCATATGTGGTGGTGGAACCTGTACCATATGTGGTAGTGGTGGAACCTGTACCATATGTGGTGGTGGTGGAACCTGTACCATATGTGGTGGTGGTGGAACCAGGACCATATGTGGTGGTGGTTGAACCAGTACCATATGTGGTGGTGGAACCTGTACCATATGTGGTGGTGGAACCAGTACCATATGTGGTGGTGGAAGCTGTACCATATGTGGTGGTGGTGGAACCTGTTCCATATGTGGTGGTGGTGGAACCAGTACCATATGTGGTGGTGGAACAAGTACCATATGTGGTGGTGGAACAAGTACCATATGTGGTGGTGGTGGAACCAGTACCATATGTGGTGGTGGTGGAACCTGTACCATATGTGGTGGTGGTGGAACCAGTACCACATGTGGTGGTGGAACCTGTACCATATGTGGTGGTGAAACGTGTACTATATGTGGTGGTGGAACCTGTACCATATGTTTTGGTGGTGGAACAAGTACCACATGCGGTGGTAGAACCTGAACCATATGTGGTGGTGGTGTAACCTGTACCATATGTGGTGGTGGTGGAACAAGTACCACATTTGGTGGTGGAACCTGTATCGTATGTGGTGGTGGAACCTGTACCATATGAGGTGGTGGAACCAGTACCATATGTGGTGGTGGTGGTGGAACCTGTACCATATATGGTGGTGGAACCTGTACCATATGTGGTAGTGGTAGAACCAGTATCACATGTGGTGGTGGAGCCTGTACCATATGTGGTGGTGGAACCTGTACTATATGTGGAGGTGGAACCTGTACCATATGTGGTGGTGGTGGAACCTGTACCATATGTGTTGGTGGTGGAACCTGTACCATATGTGTTGGTGGTGGAACCTGTACAATATGTGGTGGTGGAACCTGTACTATATGTGGTGGTGGAACTTGTACCATATGTGGAGGTGGAACCTGTACCATATGTGGTGGTGGTGGAACCTGTACCATATGTAGTGGTGGTGGAACCTGTACCATATGTGGTGGTGGTGGAACCTGTACCATATGTGGTGGTGGTGGAACCTGTACCATATGTGGTGGTGGAACCTGTACCATATGTGGTGGAGGAATCTGTACCATATGTGGTGGTGGTGGAACCTGTACCATATGTGGTGGTGGTGGAACCTGTACCATATGTTGTGGTGGAATCTGTACCATATGTGGTGGTGGTGGAACCTGTATCATATGTGTTGGTAGTGGAACCTGTATCATATGTGTTGCTGGTGGAGCCTGTATCATATGTGTTGGTGGTGGAACCTGTGTCATATGTAGTGGTGGTGGAACCTGTACCATATGTGGTGGTGGAACCTGTACCATATGTGGTGGTGGAACCTGTACCATATGTGATGGTGGTGAAACCTGTATCATATGTGTTGGTGGTGGAACCTGTACCATATCTGATGGTGGTGGAACCTGTATCATATGTGTTGTGGTGGAACCTGTACCATATGTGGTAGTGGAACCTGTACCAAATGTGGTAGTGGAACCTGTACCAAATGTGGTAGTGGAACCTGTACGATATGTGTTGGTGGTGGAACCTGTACCATATATAGTGGTGGTGGAACCTGTGCAATGTGGAGTATTGGTGGAACCTGTACCATATGTGATATTGGTGGAACCTGTACCATATGTGGTGGTAGAACCTGTATCACGTGGTGGTGGAACCTGTACCATATGTGGTGGTGGAACCTGTATCATATGTGGTGGTGGAACCTGTACCATATGTGGTGCTGGAACCTGTACTATATGTGGTAGTGGTGGAACCTGTACCATATGTGGTGGTGGAACCTGTACCATATGTGGTTGTTTTGGAACCATTACCGTACGTGGTGGTGGTGGAACCTGTACCATATGTTGTTATGGAACCTATACCATATGTGGTGGTGGTGGAACCTGCACCATATATGCTGGTGGTGGAACCTGTACTATATGTTGTGTGGTGGAACCATTACCATATGTGGTGGTGGAACCTGTACCTTATGTGCTGGTGGTGGAACCTGTACCATATGTGGTGGTGGAACCTGCACCATATGTGGTGGTGGTGGAACCAGTACCACATGTAGTGGTGGAACCTGTACCATATGTGGTGGTGAAAGCTTTACAATATGTGGTGGTGAAACCTGTACCATATGTGGTGGTGGTGGAACCAGTACCAAATGTGGTGGTGGACCTTTAACATATGTGGTAGATGTGGAACCTGTACCATATATGGTGGTGGTGGAACCTGTACCACATGCGGTGGTGGAACCTGTACCATATGTGGTGGTGGTGGTGGAATCTGTACCATATGTGGTGGTGGAACCTGTACCATATGTGGTGGTGGAACCTATACCATATGTGGTAGTGGTGGAACCTGTACCATATGTGGTGGTGGTGGAACCTGTACCATATGTGGTGGTGGTGGAACCTGTACCATATGTGGTGGTGGTGGAACCAGGACCATATGTGGTGGTGGTTGAACCAGTACCATATGTGGTGGTGGAACCTGTACCATATGTGGTGGTGGAACCAGTACCATATGTGGTGGTGGAAGCTGTACCATATGTGGTGGTGGTGGAACCTGTACCATATGTGGTGGTGGTGGACCCAGTACCATATGTGGTGGTGGAACAAGTACCATATGTGGTGGTGGAACAAGTACCATATGTGGTGGTGGTGGAACCAGTACCATATGTGGTGGTGGTGGAACCTGTACCATATGTGGTGGTGGTGGAACCAGTACCACATGTGGTGGTGGAACCTGTACCATATGTGGTGGTGAAACGTGTACTATATGTGGTGGTGGAACCTTTACCATATGTGGTGGTGGTGGAACAAGTACCACATGCGGTGGTAGAACCTGAACCATATGTGGTGGTGGTGTAACCTGTACCATATGTGGTGGTGGTGGAACAAGTACCACATTTGGTAGTGGAACCTGTATCGTATGTGGTGGTGGAACCTGTACCATATGAGGTGGTGGAACCAGTACCATATGTGGTGGTGGTGGTGGAACCTGTACCATATATGGTGGTGGAACCAGTACCATATGTGGTGGTGGTGGTGGAACCTGTACCATATATGGTGGTGGAACGTGTACCATATGTGGTAGTGGTAGAACCAGTATCACATGTGGTGGTGGAACCTGTACCATATGTGGTGGTGGAACCTGTACCATATGTGGAGGTGGAACCTGTACCATATGTGGTGGTGGTGGAACCTGTACCATATGTGTTGGTGGTGGAACCTGTACCATATGTGTTGGTGGTGGAACCTGTACAATATGTGGTGGTGGAACCTGTACTATATGTGGTGGTGGAACCTGTACCATATGTGGAGGTGGAACCTGTACCATATGTGGTGGTGGTGGAACCTGTACCATATGTAGTGGTGGTGGAACCTGTACCATATGTGGTGGTGGTGGAACCTGTACCATATGTGGTGGTGGTGGAACCTGTACCATATGTGGTGGTGGAACCTGTACCATTTGTGGTGGAGAAATCTGTACCATATGTGGTGGTGGTGGAACCTGTACCATATGTGGTGGTGGTGGAACCTGTACCATATGTGGTGGTGGAATCTGTACCATATGTGGTGGTGGTGGAACCTGTATCATATGTGTTGCTGGTGGAGCCTGTATCATATGTGTTGGTGGTGGAACCTGTGCCATATGTAGTGGTGGTGGAACCTGTACCATATGTGGTGGTGGAACCTGTACCATATGTGGTGGTGGAACCTGTACCATATGTGATGGTGGTGGAACCTGTATCATATGTGTTGGTGGTGGAACCTGTACCATATGTGATGGTGGTGGAACCTGTATCATATGTGTTGTGGTGGAACCTGTACCATATGTGGTAGTGGAACCTGTACCAAATGTGGTAGTGGAACCTGTACGATATGTGTTGGTGGTGGAACCTGTACCATATATAGTGGTGGTGGAACCTGTGCCATGTGGAGTATTGGTGGAACCTGTACCATATGTGATATTGGTGGAACCTGTACCATATGTGGTGGTAGAACCTGTATCACGTGGTGGTGGAACCTGTACCATATGTGGTGGTGGAACCTGTATCATATGTGGTGGTGGAACCTGTACCATATGTGGTTCTGGAACCTGTACTATATGTGGTAGTGGTGGAACCTGTACCATATGTGGTGGTGGAACCTGTATCATATGTGGTTGTTTTGGAACCATTACCGTACGTGGTGGTGGTGGAACCTGTACCATATGTTGTTATGGAACCTATACCATATGTGGTGGTGGTGGAACCTGCACCATATATGCTGGTGGTGGAACCTGTACTATATGTTGTGTGGTGGAACCATTACCATATGTGGTGGTGGAACCTGTACCTTATGTGCTGGTGGTGGAACCTGTACCATATGTGGTGGTGGAACCTGCACCATATGTGGTGGTGGTGGAACTTGTACCATATGTGGTGATGGTGGAACCTGTACCATGTGGTGGTGGTTGAACCAGTACCATATGTGGTGGTGGAACCTGTACCATATGTTGTGGTGGTGGAACCATTACAATATGTGGTGGTGGAATCTGTACCACATGTGGTGGTGGTTGAACCTGTATCATATGTGGTGGTGGAACCTGTACAATATGTGGTGGTGGTTGAACCTGTACCATATGTGGTGGTGGAACCAGTACCACATGTGGTGGTGGTTGAACCAGTACATATGTGGTGGTGGAACGTGTACCATATGTGGTGGTGGAACGTGTACCATATGATGTGGTGGTGGAACCTGTACCATATGTGGTGGTGGTAGAACCAGTACCACATGTAGTGGTGGAACCTGTACCATTTGTGGTGGTGAATCCTTTACAATATGTGGTGGTGAAACCTGTACCATATGTGGTGGTTGTGGAACCAGTACCATATGTGGTAGTGGACCTTTACCATATGTGGTGGTGGTGGAACCTGTACCATATATGGTGGTGGTGGAACCAGTACCACATGCGGTGGTGGAACCTGTACCATATGTGGTGGTGGTGGTGGAAACTGTACCATATGTGGTGGTGGAACCTGTACCATATGTGGTGGTGGAACCTGTACCATATGTGGTGGTGGTGGAACCTGTACCATATGTGGTGGTGGTGGAACCTGTGCCATATGTGGTGGTGGTGGAACCAGGACCATATGTGGTGGTGGTTGAACCAGTACCATATGTGATAGTGGAACCTGTACCATATGTGGTGGTGGAACCAGTACCATATGTGGTGGTGGAACCTGCACCATATGTGGTGGTGGTGGAACCTGTACCATATGTGGTGGTGGTGGAACCAGTACCATTTGTGGTGGTGGAACAAGTACCATATGAGGTGGTGGTGGAACCAGTACCATATGTGGTGGTGGTGGAACCTGTACCATATGTGGTGGTGAAACGTGTATCATATGTGGTGGTGGAACCTGTACCATATGTGGTGGTGGTGGAACAAGTACCACATGCGGTGGTAGAACCTGAACCATATGTGGTGGTGGTGTAACCTGTACCATATGTGGTGGTTTTGGAACAAGTACCACATTCGGTGGTGGAACCTGTACCGTATGTGGTGGTGGAACCTGTACCATATGAGGTGGTGGAACCTGTACCATATGTGGTGGTGGTGGTGGAACCTGTACCATATGTGGTGGTGGTGGTGGAACCTGTACCATATATGGTGGTGGAACCTGTACCATATGTGGTGGTGGTAGAACCAGTATCACATGTGGTGGTGGAACCTGTACCATATGTGGTGGTGGAACCAATACCATATGTGGAGGTGGAACCTGTACCATATGTGGTGTGGTGGAACCTGTACCATATGTGGTGGTGGTGGAACCTGTACCATATGTGGTGGTGGAACCTGTACTATATGTGGTGGTGGAACCTGTACCATATGTAAAGGTGGAACCTGTACCATATGTCGTGTGGTGGAACCTGTACCATATGTGGTGGTAGTGGAACCTGTACCATATATGGTGGTGGTGGAACCTGTACCATATGTGGTGGTGGAACCTGTACCATATGTGGTGGAGGAATCTGTACCATATGTGGTGTTGGTAGAACCTATACTATATGTGGTGGTGGTGGTACCTGTACCATATGTGGTGGTGGAATCTGTACCATATGTGGTGGTGGTGGAACCTGTATCATATGTGTTGGTGGTGGAAAGTGTATCATATGTGTTGGTGGTGGAGCCTGTATCATATGTGTTGGTGGTGGAACCTGTGTCATATGTAGTGGTGGTGGAAACTGTACCATATGTGGTGGTGGAACCTGTACCATATGTGGTGGTGGAACCTGTACTATATGTGATGGTGGTGGAACCTTTATCATATGTGTTAGTGGTGGAACCTGTATCATATGTGTTGGTGGTGGAACCTGTGCCATATGTAGTGGTGGTGGAACCTGTAACATATGTGGTGGTGGAACCTGTACCATATGTGGTGGTGGAACCTGTACCATATGTGATGGTGGTGGAACCTGTATCATATGTGTTGGTGGTGGAACCTGTATCATATGTGTTTGTGGTGGAACCTGTGCCATATGTAGTGGTGGTGGAACCTGTACCATATGTGGTAGTGGAACCTGCACCAAATGTGGTAGTGGAACTCGTACGATATGTGTTGGTGGTGGAACCTGTACCATATATAGTGGTGGTGGAACCTGTGCCATGTGGAGTATTGGTGGAACCTGTACCATATGTGACGTTGGTGGAACCTGTACCATATGTGGTGGTAGAACCTGTATCACGTGGTGGTGGAACCTGTACCATATATGGTGGGGGAACCTGTATCATATGTGGTGGTGGAACCTGTACCATATGTGGTGGTGGAACCTGTACTATATGTGGTGGTGGTTGAACCTGTACCATATGTGGTGGTAGTTGAACCTGTACCATATGTGGTGGTGGAACCTGTACCATATGTGGTGGTGGTGGAACCTGTAACATATGTGGTGGTGTTGAAACCTGTACCATATGTGGTGGTGGTGGAACCTGTACCATATGTGGTCGTGGAACCTGTACCATATGTGGTGGTGGAACCAGTACCATATGTGGTGGTGGAACCTGTACCATATGTGGTGGTGGTGGAACCTGTACCATATGTGGTGGTGTTGGAACCAGTACCATATGTGGTGGTGGAATAAGTACCATATGTAATGGTGGTGGAACCAGTATTATATGTGGTGGTGGTGGAACCTGTACCATATATGGTGGTGGTGGAACCAGTACCACATGTGGTGGTGGAACCTGTACCATTTGTGGTGGTGAAATCTGTACTATATGTGGTGGTGGAACCTGTACCATATGTAGTGGTGGTGGAAAAAGTACCACATGTGGTGGTAGAACTTGAACCATATGTGGTGGTGGTATAACCTGTACCATATGTGGTGGTGGTGGAACCAGTACCACATGTGGTGGTGGAACCTGTACCATATGTGGTGGTGGAACCTGTTCAATATGTGGTGGTGGAACCTGTATAACATGTGGTGGTGGTGGAACCTGTACCATATGTGATGGTGGTGGAACCTGTACCATATGTGGTGGTGGTGGAACCTGTACCATATGTGGTGGTGGTGGAACCTGTACCATAGGTGGTGGTGGTGGAACATGTACCATATGTGGTGGTGGTGGAACCTGTACCATATGTGGTGGTGGTGGAACATGTACCATATGTGGTGGTGGTGGAACCTGTACCATATGTGGTGGCGAAACCTGTACCATATGTGGTGGTGGTGGAACCTGTACCATATGTGCTGGTGGTAGAACCAGTACCACATGTGGTGGTGGAACCTGTACCATATGTGGTGGTGGAACCTGTACCATTTGTGGTGGTGGTGGAACCTGTACCTTATGTGGTGTTGGTGGAATCAATACCATATGTGGTGGTGGATCCTGTACCATATGTGGTGGTAGAACCAGTACCATATGTTGTGGTTGAACCAGTACCATATGTGGTGGTGGTGGAACCAGTACCACATGTGGTGGTGGTGGAACCTGTACCATATGACGTGGAGACACCTGTACCATATGTGGTGGTGGTGGAACCTGTACCATATGTGGTGGTGGAACCTGTACCATATGTGGTGGTGGTGGAACGAGTACCACATGTGGTGGTGGAACCTGTACCATATGTAGTGGTGGAACCTGTACCATATGTGGTGGTGGAACCTGTATCACATGTGGTGGTGGTGGAACCTGTACCATATGTGGTGGTGGTGGAACCTGTACCATATGTGGTGGTGGTGGAACCTATACCATATGTGGTGATGGAACCTGTACCATATGTGGTGGTGGTGGAACCTGTACCATATGTGGTGGTGGTGGAACATGTACCATATGTGGTAGTGGTGGAACCTATACCATATGTGGTGGTGGTGGAACCTATACCATATGTGGTGGTGGAACTATACTATATGTGGTGGTGTTTGAACCTGTACCATATGTGGTGGTGGTGGAACCTGTACCATATGTGGAGGTGGAACCTGTACCATATGTGGTGGTGGTGGAACCTGTACCATATGTGGTGGTGATGGAACCTGTACCATATGTGTTGGTGGTGGAACCAGTACCATATGTGGTGGTGGAACCTGTACCATATGTGGTGGTGGAACCTGTACCATATGTGGTGGTGGAACCTGTACCATATGTGGAGGTGGAACCTGTACCATATGTTGTGGTGGTGGAACCTGTACCATATGTGGTGGTGGTGGAACCTGTACCATATGTGGTGGTGGTGGAACCTGTACCATATGTGGTGGTGGTGGAACCTGTACAATATATGTGGTGGTGGAACCTGTACCATATGTGGTGGAGGAATCTGTACCATATGTGGTGGTGGAACCTGTACAATATGTGGTGGTGGAACCTGTATAACATGTGGTGGTAGTGGAACCTGTACCATATGTGGTGGTGGTGGAACCTGTACCATATGTGGTGGTGGTGGAACCTGTACCATATGTGGTGGTGGTGGAACCTGTACCATAGGTGGTGGTGGTGGAACATGTACCATATGTGGTGGTGGTGGAACCTGTACCATATGTGGTGGTGGTGGAACATGTACCATATGTGGTGGTGGTGGAACCTGTACCATATGTGGTGGCGAAACCTGTACCATATGTGGTGGTGGTGGAACCTGTACCATATGTGCTGGTGGTAGAACCAGTACCACATGTGGTGGTGGAACCTGTACCATATGTGGTGGTGGAACCTGTACCATTTGTGGTGGTGGTGGAAGCTGTACCTTATGTGGTGTTGGTGGAATCAATACCATATGTGGTGGTGGATCCTGTACCATATGTGGTGGTAGAACCAGTACCATATGTTGTGGTTGAACCAGTACCATATGTGGTGGTGGTGGAACCAGTACCACATGTGGTGGTGGTGGAACCTGTACCATATGACGTGGAGACACCTGTACCATATGTGGTGGTGGTGGAACCTGTACCATATGTGGTGGTGGAACCTGTACCATATGTGGTGGTGGTGGAACCAGTACCACATGTGGTGGTGGAACCTGTACCATATGTAGTGGTGGAACCTGTACCATATGTGGTGGTGGAACCTGTATCACATGTGGTGGTGGTGGAACCTGTACCATATGTGGTGGTGGTGGAACCTGTACCATATGTGGTGGTGGAACCTGTACCATATGTGGTGGTGGTGGAACCAGTACCACATGTGGTGGTGGAACCTGTACCATATGTAGTGGTGGAACCTGTACCATATGTGGTGGTGGACCCTGTATCACATGTGGTGGTGGTGGAACCTGTACCATATGTGGTGGTGGTGGAACCTGTACCATATGTGGTGGTGGTGGAACCTATACCATATGTGGTGATGGAACCTGTACCATATGTGGTGGTGGTGGAACCTGTACCATATGTGGTGGTGGTGGAACATGTACCATATGTGGTAGTGGTGGAACCTATACCATATGTGGTGGTGGTGGAACCTATACCATATGTGGTGGTGGAACTATACTATATGTGGTGGTGTTTGAACCTGTACCATATGTGGTGGTGGTGGAACCTGTACCATATGTGGAGGTGGAACCTGTACCATATGTGGTGGTGGTGGAACCTGTACCATATGTGGTGGTGATGGAACCTGTACCATATGTGTTGGTGGTGGAACCAGTACCATATGTGGTGGTGGAACCTGTACCATATGTGGTGGTGGAACCTGTACCATATGTGGTAGTGGAACCTGTACCATATGTGGAGGTGGAACCTGTACCATATGTTGTGGTGGTGGAACCTGTACCATATGTGGTGGTGGTGGAACCTGTACCATATGTGGTGGTGGTGGAACCTGTACCATATGTGGTGGTGGTGGAACCTGTACCATATGTGGTGGTGGAACCTGTACCATATGTGGTGGAGGAATCTGTACCATATGTGGTGGTGGAACCTGTACAATATGTGGTGGTGGAACCTGTATAACATGTGGTGGTGGTGGAACCTGTACCATATGTGGTGGTGGTGGAACCTGTACCATATGTGGTGGTGGTGGAACCTGTACCATATGTGGTGGTGGTGGAACCTGTACCATAGGTGGTGGTGGTGGAACATGTACCATATGTGGTGGTGGTGGAACCTGTACCATATGTGGTGGTGGTGGAACATGTACCATATGTGGTGGTGGTGGAACCTGTACCATATGTGGTGGCGAAACCTGTACCATATGTGGTGGTGGTGGAACCTGTACCATATGTGCTGGTGGTAGAACCAGTACCACATGTGGTGGTGGAACCTGTACCATATGTGGTGGTGGAACCTGTACCATTTGTGGTGGTGGTGGAACCTGTACCTTATGTGGTGTTGGTGGAATCAATACCATATGTGGTGGTGGATCCTGTACCATATGTGGTGGTAGAACCAGTACCATATGTTGTGGTTGAACCAGTACCATATGTGGTGGTGGTGGAACCAGTACCACATGTGGTGGTGGTGGAACCTGTACCATATGACGTGGAGACACCTGTACCATATGTGGTGGTGGTGGAACCTGTACCATATGTGGTGGTGGAACCTGTACCATATGTGGTGGTGGTGGAACCAGTACCACATGTGGTGGTGGAACCTGTACCATATGTAGTGGTGGAACCTGTACCATATGTGATGGTGGAACCTGTATCACATGTGGTGGTGGTGGAACCTGTACCATATGTGGTGGTGGTGGAACCTGTACCATATGTGGTAGTGGTGGAACCTATACCATATGTGGTGATGGAACCTGTACCATATGTGGTGGTGGTGGAACCTGTACCATATGTGGTGGTGGTGGAACATGTACCATATGTGGTAGTGGTGGAACCTATACCATATGTGGTGGTGGTGGAACCTATACCATATGTGGTGGTGGAACTATACTATATGTGGTGGTGTTTGAACCTGTACCATATGTGGTGGTGGTGGAACCTGTACCATATGTGGAGGTGGAACCTGTACCATATGTGGTGGTGGTGGAACCTGTACCATATGTGGTGGTGATGGAACCTGTACCATATGTGTTGGTGGTGGAACCAGTACCATATGTGGTGGTGGAACCTGTACCATATGTGGTGGTGGAACCTGTACCATATGTGGTGGTGGAACCTGTACCATATGTGGAGGTGCAACCTGTACCATATGTTGTGGTGGTGGAACCTGTACCATATGTGGTGGTGGTGGAACCTGTACCATATGTGGTGGTGGTGGAACCTGTACCATATGTGGTGGTGGTGGAACCTGTACCATATGTGGTGGTGGAACCTGTACCATATGTGGTGGAGGAATCTGTACCATATGTGGTGGTGGTGGAACCTGTACCATATGTGGTGGTGGTGGAACCTGTACCATATGTGGTGGTGGAACCTGCACCATATGTGGTGGTGGTGGAACTTGTCCCATATGTGGTGATGGTGGAACCTGTACCATATGTGGTGGTGGTGGAACCAGTACCATATGTGGTGGTGGTTGAACCAGTACCATATGTGGTGGTGGAACCTGTACCATATGTTGTGGTGGTGGAACCATTACCATATGAGGTGGTGGAATCTGTACAACATGTGGTGGGGGTTTAACCTGTATTGTATGTGGTGGTGGAACCTGTACAATATGTGGTGGTGGTTAAACCTGTACCATATGTGGTGGTGGAACCAGTACCACATGTGGTGGTGGTTGAACCAGTACCATATGTGGTGGTGGAACGTGTACCATATGATGTGGTGGTGGAACCTGTACCATATGTGGTGGAGAATCCTTTACAATATGTGGTGGTGAAACCTGTACCATATGTGGTGGTGGTGGAACCAGTACCATATGTGGTGGTGGACCTTTACCATATGTGGTGGTGGTGGAACCTGTACCATATATGGTGGTGGTGGAACCAGAACCACATGCGGTGGTGGAACCTGTACCATATGTGGTGGTGGTGGTGGAAACTGTACCATATGTGGTGGTGGAACCTGTACCATATGTGGTGGTGGAACCTGTACCATATGTGGTGGTGGTGGAACCTGTATCATATGTGGTGGTGGTGGAACCTGTGCCATATGTGGTGGTGGTGGAACCAGGACCATATGTGGTGGTGGTTGAACCAGTACCATATGTGATGGTGGAACCTGTACCATATGTGGTGGTGGAACCAGTACCATATGTGGTGGTGGAACCTGTATCATATGTGGTGGTGGTGGAACCTGTACCATATGTGGTGGTGGTGGAACCAGTACCATATGTGGTGGTTGAACAAGTACCATATGTGGTGGTGGTGGAACCTGTACCATATGTGGAGGTGGAACCTGTACCATATGTGGTGGTGGTGGAACCTGTACCATATGTGGTGGTGGTGGAACCTGTACCATATGTGGTGGTGGTGGAACAAGTACCATATGCGGTGGTAGAACCTGAACCATATGTGGTGGTGGTGTATCCTGTACCATATGTGGGGGTTTTGGAACAAGTACCACATTTGGTGGTGGAACCTGTACCGTATGTGGTGGTGGAACCTGTACCATATGAGGTGGTGGAACCTGTACCATATGTGGTGGTGGTTGAACCAGTACCATATGTGGTGGTGGAACCTGTACCATATGTTGTGGTGGTGGAACCATTAACATATGTGGTGGTGGAACCTGTAACCTATGTGCTGGTGGTGGAACCTGTACCATATGTGGTGGTGGAACCTGCACCATATGTGGTGATGGTGGAACTTGTACCATATGTGGTGATGGTGGAACCTGTACCATATGTGGTGGTGGTGGAACCAGTACCATATGTGGTGGTGGTTGAACCAATACCATATGTGGTGGTGGAACCTGTATCATATGTTGTGGTGGTGGAACCATTACCATATGTGGTGGTGGAATCTGTACCACATGTGGTGGTGGTTGAACCTGTATCATATGTGGTGGTGGAACCTGTACAATATGTGGTGGTGGTTGAACCTGTACCATATGTGGTGGTGGAACCAGTACCACATGTGGTGGTGGTTGAACCAGTACCATATGTGGTGGTGGAAAGTGTACCATATGATGTGGTGGTGGAACCTGTACCATATGTGGTGGTGGTAGAACCAGTACCACATGTAGTGGTGGAACCTGTACCATATGCAGTGGTGAATCCTTTACAATATGTGGTGGTGAAACCTGTACCATATGTGGTGGTGGTGGATCCAGTACCATATGTGGTGGTGGACCTTTACCATATGTGGTGGTGGTGGAACCTGTACCATATATGGTGGTGGTGGAACCAGTACCACATGCGGTGGTGGAACCTGTACCATATGTCGTGGTGGTGGTGGAAACTGTACCATATGCGGTGGTGGAACCTGTACCATATGTGGTGGTGGAACCTGTACCATATGTGGTGGTGGTGGAACCTGTACCATATGTGGTGGTGGTGGAACCTGTGCCATATGTGGTGGTGGTTGAACCAGGACCATATGTGGTGGTGGTTGAACCAGTACCATATGTGATGGTGGAACCTGTACCATATGTGGTGGTGGAACCAGTACCATATGTGGTGGTGGAACCTGTACCATATGTGGTGGTGGTGGAACCTGTACCATATGTGGTGGAGGTGGAACCAGTACCATATGTGGTGGTGGAACAAGTACCATATGTGGTGGTGGTGGAACCAGTACCATATGTGGTGGTGGTGGAACCTGTACCATATGTGGTGGTGGAACCTGCACCATATGTGGTGATGGTGGAACTTGTACCATATGTGGTGATGGTGGAACCTGTACCATATGTGGTGGTGGTGGAACCAGTACCATATGTGGTGGTGGTTGAACCAATACCATATGTGGTGGTGGAACCTGTATCATATGTTGTGGTGGTGGAACCATTACCATATGTGGTGATGGAATCTGTACCACATGTGTTGGTGGTTGAACCTGTATCATATGTGGTGGTGGAACCTGTACAATATGTGGTGGTGGTTGAACCTGTACCATATGTGGTGGTGGAACCATTACCACATGTGGTGGTGGTTGAACCAGTACCATATGTGGTGGTGGAAAGTGTACCATATGATGTGGTGGAACCTGTACCATATGTGGTGGTGGTAGAACCAGTACCACATGTAGTGGTGGAACCTGTACCATATGCGGTGGTGAATCCTTTACAATATGTGGTGGTGAAACCTGTACCATATGTAATGGTGGTGGAACCAGTACCATATGTGGTGGTGGACCTTTACCATATGTGGTGGTGGTGGAACCTGTACCATATATAGTGGTGGTGGAACCAGTACCACATGCGGTGGTGGAACCTGTACCATATGTGGTGGTGGTGGTGGAAACTGTACCATATGTGGTGGTGGAACCTGTACGATATGTGGTGGTGGAACCTGTACCATATGTGGTGGTGGTGGAACCTGTACCATATGTGGTGGTGGTGGAACCTGTGCCATATGTGGTGGTGGTTGAACCAGGACCATATGTGGTGGTGGTTGAACCAGTACCATATGTGATGGTGGAACCTGTACCATATGTGGTGGTGGAACCAGTACCATATGTGGTGGTGGAACCTGTACCATATGTGGTGGTGGTGGAACCTGTACCATATGTGGTGGAGGTGGAACCAGTACCATATGTGGTGGTGGAACAAGTACCATATGTGGTGGTGGTGGAACCAGTACCATATGTGATGGTGGTGGAACCTGTACCATATGTGGTGGTGAAACGTGTACTATATGTGGTGGTGGAACCTGTACCATATGTGGTGGTGGTGGAACAAGTAACACATGCGGTGGTAGAACCTGAACCATATGTGGTGGTGGTGGAACCTGTACCATATGTGGTGGTGGAACCTGTACCATATTTGGTGGAGGAATCTGTACCATATGTGGTGGTGGTGGAACCTGTACCATATGTGGTGGTGGTGGAACCTGTACCATATGTGGTGGTGGAATCTGTACCATATGTGGTGGTGGTGGAACCTGTATCATATGTGTTGGTGGTGCAACCTGTATCATATGTGTTGCTGGTGGAGCCTGTATCATATGTGTTGGTGGTGGAACCTGTGTCATATGTAGTGGTGGTGGAACCTGTACCATATGTGGTGGTGGAACCTGTACCATATGTGGTGGTGGAACCTGTACCATATGTGATGGTGGTGGAACCTGTATCATATGTGTTGGTGGTGGAACCTGTATCATATGTGTTGGTGGTGGAACCTGTGCCATATGTAGTAGTGGTGGAACCTGTACCATATGTGGTGGTGGAACCTGTACCATATGTGGTGGTGGAACCTGTACCATATGTGATGGTGGTGGAACCTGTATCATATGTGTTGGTGGTGGAACCTGTATCATATATGTTTGTGGTGGAACCTGTGCCATATGTAGTGATGGTGGAACCTGTACCATATGTGGTAGTGGAACCTGTACCAAATGTGGTAGTGGAACCTGTACCATGTGGAGTATTGGTGGAACCTGTACCATATGTGATGTTGGTGGAGCCTGTACCATATGTGGTGGTGGAACCTGTACCATATGTGGTTGTTTTGGAACCATTACCGTACGTGGTGGTGGTGGAACCTGTACCATATGTTGTTATGGAACCTATACCATATGTGGTGGTGGTGGAACCTGTACCATATGTGCTGGTGGTGGAACCTGTACTATATGTTGTGTGGTGGAACCATTACCATATGTGGTGGTGGAACCTGTACCCTATGTGCTGGTGGTGGAACCTGTACCATATGTGGTGGTGGAACCTGCACTATATGTGGTGATGGTGGAACGTGTACCATATGTGGTGATGGTGGAACCTGTACCATATGTGGTGGTGGTGGAACCAGTACCATATATGGTGGTGGTTGAACCAGTACCATATGTGGTGGTGGAACCTGTACCATATGTTGTGGTGGTGGAACCATTACCATATGTGGTGGTGGAATCTGTACCACATGTGGTGGTGGTTGAACCTGTATCATATGTGGTGGTGGAACCTGTACAATATGTGGTGGTGGTTGAACCTGTACCATATGTGGTGGAAACAGTACCACATGTGGTCATGGTTGAACCAGTACCATATGTGGTGGTGGAACGTGTACCATATGATGTGGTGGTGGAACCTGTACCATATGTGGTGGTGGTAGAACCAGTACCACATGTAGTGGTGGAACCTGTACCATATGTGGTGGTGAAACCTTTACAATATGTAGTGGTGAAACCTGTACCATATGTGGTGGTGGTGGAACCAGTACCATATGTGGTGGTGGACCTTTACCATATGTGGTGGTGGTGGAACCTGTACCATATATGGTGGTGATGGAACCAGTACCACATGCGGTGGTGGAACCTGTACCATATGTGGTAGTGGTGGTGGAAACTGTACCATATGTGGTGGTGGAACCTGTACCATATGTGGTGGTGGAACCAGTACCATATGTGGTGGTGGAACCTGTACCATATGTGGTGGTAGTGGAACCTGTACCATATGTGGTGGTGGTGGAACCAGTACCATATGTGGAGGTGGGACAAGTACCATATTTTGTGGTGGTGGAACCTGTACCATATGTGGTGGTGAAACGTGTACTATATGTGGTGGTGGAACCTGTACCATATGTGGTGGTGGTGGAACAAGTACCACATGCGGTGGTAGAACCTGAACCATATGTGGTGGTGGTGTAACCTGTACCATATGTGGTGGTTTTGGAACAAGTACCACATTTGGTGGTGGAACCTGTACCGTATGTGGTGGTGGAACCTGTACCATATGAGGTGGTGGAACCTGTACCATATGTGGTGGTGGTGGTGGAACCTGTACCATATGTGGTGGTGGTAGAATCAGTATCACATGTGGTGGTGGAACCTGTACCATATGTGGTGGTGGAACCTGTACCATATGTGGTGGTGGAACCTGTACCATATGTGATGGTGGTGGAACCTGTATCATATGTGTTGGTGGTGGAACCTGTATCATATGTGTTGGTGGTGGAACCTGTGCCATATGTAGTAGTGGTGGAACCTGTACCATATGTGGTGGTGGAACCTGTACCATATGTGGTGGTGGAACCTGTACCATATGTGATGGTGGTGGAACCTGTATCATATGTGTTGGTGGTGGAACCTGTATCATATATGTTTGTGGTTTAACCTGTGCCATATGTAGTGATGGTGGAACCTGTACTATATGTGGTAGTGGAACCTGTACCAAATGTGGTCGTGGAACCTGTACGATATGTGTTGGTGGTGGAACCTGTACCATATATAGTGGTGGTGGAACCTGTGCCATGTGGAGTATTGGTGGAACCTGTACCATATGTGATGTTGGTGGAACCTGTACCATATGTGGTGGTGGAACCTGTACCATATGTGGTTGTTTTGGAACCATTACCGTACGTGGTGGTGGTGGAACCTGTACCATATGTTGTTATGGAACCTATACCATATGTGGTGGTGGTGGAACCTGTACCATATGTGCTGGTGGTGGAACCTGTACTATATGTTGTGTGGTGGAACCATTACCATATGTGGTGGTGGAACCTGTACCTTATGTACTGGTGGTGGAACCTGTACCATATGTGGTGGTGGAACCTGCACTATATGTGGTGATGGTGGAACTTGTACCATATGTGGTGATGGTGGAACCTGTACCATATGTGGTGGTGGTGGAACCAGTACCATATATGGTGGTTGTTGAACCAGTACCATATGTGGTGGTGGAACCTGTACCATATGTTGTGGTGGTGGAACCATTACCATATGTGGTGGTGGAATCTGTACCACATGTGGTGGTGGTTGAACCTGTATCATATGTGGTGGTGGAACCTGTACAATATGTGGTGGTGGTTGAACCTGTACCATATGTGGTGGTGGAAACAGTATCACATGTGGTCATGGTTGAACCAGTACCATATGTGGTGGTGGAACGTGTACCATATGATGTGGTGGTGGAACCTGTACCATATATGGTGGTGGTAGAACCAGTACCACATGTAGTGGTGGAACCTGTACCATATGTGGTGGTGAAACCTTTACAATATGTAGTGGTGAAACCTGTACCATATGTGGTGGTGGTGGAACCAGTACCATATGTGGTGGTGGACCTTTACCATATGTGGTGGTGGTGGAACCTGTACCATATATGGTGGTGATGGAACCAGTACCACATGCGGTGGTGGAACCTGTACCATATGTGGTGGTGGTGGTGGAAACTGTACCATATGTGGTGGTGGAACCTGTACCATATGTGGTGGTGGAACAAGTACCATATGTGGTGGTGGAACCTGTACCATATGTGGTGGTAGTGGAACCTGTACCATATGTGGTGGTGGTGGAACCAGTACCATATGTGGAGGTGGGACAAGTACCATATTTGGTGGTGGTGGAACCTGTACCATATGTGGTGGTGAAACGTGTACTATATGTGGTGGTGGAACCTGTACCATATGTGGTGGTAGTGGAACAAGTACCACATGCGGTGGTAGAACCTGAACCATATGTGGTGGTGATATAACCTGTACCATATGTGGTGGTTTTGGAACAAGTACCACATTTGGTGGTGGAACCTGTACCGTATGTGGTGGTGGAACCTGTACCATATGAGGTGGTGGAACCTGTACCATATGTGGTGGTGGTGGTGGAACCTGTACCATATGTGGTGGTGGTGGTGGAACCTGTACCATATGTGGTGGTGGTAGAACCAGTATCACATGTGGTGGTGGAACCTGTACCATATGTAGTGGTGGAACCTGTACCATATGTGGAGGTGGAACCTGTACCATATGTGGTGGTGGTGGAACCTGTACCATATGTGGTAGTGGTGGAACCTGTACCATATGTGGTGGTGGTGGAACCTGTACCATATGTGGTGGTGGAACCTGTACCATATGTGGTGGTGGAACCTGTACCATATGTGGAGGTGGAACCTGTACAATACGTGGTGTGATGGAACCTGTACCATATGTGGTGGTGGTGGAACCTGTACCATATATGGTGGTGGTGGAACCTGTACCATATGTGGTGGTGGAACCTGTACCATATGTGGTGGAGGAACCTGTACCATATGTGGTGTTGGTGGAACCTATACCATATGTGGTGGTTGTGGAACCTGTACCATATGTGTTGGTTTAATCTGTACCATATGTGGTGGTGGAACCTGTATCATATGTGGTGGTGGAACCTGTACCATATGTGATGGTGGTGGAACCTGTATCATATGTGTTTTTGGTGGAACCTGTATCATATGTGTTGGTGGTGGAACCTGTGCTATATGTAGTGGTGGTGGAACCTGTACCATATGTTGTGGTGGAACCTGTACCATATGTGGTGGTGGAACCTGTACCATATGTGATGGTGGTGGAACCTGTATCATATATGTTGGTGGTGGAACCTGTATCATATGTGTTTGTGGTGGAACCTGTGCCATATGAAGTGGTGGTGGAACCTGTACCATATGTGGTAGTGGAACCTGTACCAAATGTGGTAGTGGAACCTGTACGATATGTGTTGGTGGTGGAACCTGTACCATATATAGTGGGGGTGGATCCTGTGCCATGTGGAGTATTGGTGGAACCTGTACTATATGTGACGTTGGTGGAACCTGTACCATATGTGGTGGTAGAACCTGTATCACGTGGTGGTGGAACCTGTACCATATGTTGTGGTGGAACCTGTATCATATGTGGTGGTGGAACCTATACCATATGTGGTGGAGGAACCTGTACTATATGTGGTGGTGGTGGAACCTGTAACATATGTGGTGGTAGTGGAACCTGTACCATATGTGGTGGTGGTACCTGTACCATATGTGGTGGTAGTGGAACCTGTACCATATGTGGTGGTGGTGAATCCTGTACCATATGTGCTGGTGGAACCTGTACCATATGTGGTGGTGTTGGAACGTGTATCATATGTGGTGGTGGTGGAACCTGTACCACATGTGGTAGTGGAACCTGTACCATATGTGGTGGTGGAACCAGTACCATATGTGGTGGTCTAACCTGTACCATATGTGGTGGTGGTGGAACCTGTACCATATGTGGTGGTGGTGGAACCAGTACCATATGTGGTGGTGGTGGAACCTGTACCACATGTGGTAGTGGAACCTGTACCATATGTGGTGGTGGAACCAGTACCATATGTGGTGGTGGAACCTGTACCATATGTGGTGGTGGTGGAACCTGTACCATATGTGGTGGTGGTGGAACCAGTACCATATGTGGTGGTGAAATAAGTACCATATGTAGTGGTGGTGGAACCAGTATTATATGTGGTGGTGGTGGAACCTGTACCATATATGGTGGTGGTGGAACCAGTACCACATGTGGTGATGGAACCTGTACCATATGTGGTGGTGAAACGTGTACTATATGTGGTGGTGGAACCTGTACCATATGTAGTGGTGGTGGAACAAGTACCACATGTGGTGGTAGACATTGAACCATATGTGGTGGTCGTGTAACCTGTACCATAAATGGTGGTGGTGGAACAAGTACCACATTTGGTGGTGGAACCTGTACCTTATGTGGTGGTGGAACCTGTACCATATGTGGTGGTGGAACCTGTACCATATGTGGTGGTGGTGGTGGAACCTGTACCATATATGGTGGTGGAACCTGTACCATATGTGGTGGTGGTAGAACCAGTATCACATGTGGTGGCGGAAATTGTACCATATGTGGTGGTGGAACCTGTACCATATGTGGTGGTGGTGGAACCTGTACCATATGTGGTGGTGGTGGAATCAATACCATATGTGGTGGTGGTGGAACCAGTAACATATGTAGTGGTGGATCCTGTACGATATGTGGTGGTGGAACCCGTACCATATGTTGTGGTGGAACCAGTACCATATGTGGTGGTGGAACCAGTACCATATGTGGTGGTGGTGGAACCAGTACCACATGTGGTGGTGGTGGAACCGGTACCATATGAGGTGTAGGAACCTGTACCATATGTGGTGGTGGTGGAACTTTTACCATATGTGGTGGTGGTGGAACCAGTACCACATGTGGTGGTGGAACCTGTACCATATTTGGTGGTGGAACCTGTACCATATGTGGTGGTGGAACCTGTATCACATGTGGGGGTGGTGGAACCTGTACCTTATGTGGTGGTGGTGGAACCTGTACTATATGTGGTGGTGGTGGAACCTGTACCATATGTGGTGGTGGAACCTGTACCATATGTGGTGGTGGTGGAACCTGTACCATAGGTGGTTGTGGTGGAACATGTACCATATGTGGTGGTGGTGAAAAGTGTACTATATGTGGTGGTGGTGGAACATGTACCATATGTGGTGGTGGTGGAACCTATACCATATGTGGTGGCGAAACCTGTACCATATGTGGTGGTGGTGGAACCTGTACCATATGTGGTGGTGGTGGAACATGTACCATATGTGGTGGTGGTGGAACCTGTACCATATGTGGTGGTGGTGGAACCTATACAATATGTGGTGGTGGAACCTGTACTATATGTGGTGGTGTCTGAACCTGTACCATATGTGGTGGTGGAACCTGTACCATATGTGGTGGTGGTGGAACCTGTACCATATGTGGTGGTGGAACCTGTACCATGTGGTGGTCGTTGTGGAACCTGTACCATATGTGGTGGTGGTGGAACCTGTACTATATGTGGTGGTGGTGGAACCTGTACCATATGTGGTGGTGGTGGTGGAACCTGTTCCATATGTGGTGGTGGTGGAACTTGTATCATATGTGGTGGTGGAGGAACCTGTACCGTATGTGGTGGTGGTGGAACCTGTACCATATGTGGTGGTGGTGGAACCTGTACCATATGTGGTGGTGGTAGAACCTGTACTATATGTGGTGGTGGAACCTGTACTATATGTGGTGGTGGTGGAACCTGTACCATATGTGGTGGTGGTGGAACCTGTACCATATGTGGTGGTGGTGGAACTTGTATCATATGTGGTGGTGGTGGAACCTGTACCATATGTGGTGGTGGAACCTGTGCCATATGTGGTGGTGGTGGAACCTGTACCATATGTGGTGGTGGTGGAACTTGTACCATATGTGGTGGTGGTGGAACTTGTTCCATATGTGGTGGTGGAACCTGTACCATATGTGGTGGTGGTGGAACCTGTATTATATGTGGTGGTTGTGGAACCTGTACCATATGTGGTGGTCGTGGTGGAACCTGTACTATATGTGGTGGTCGTGGTGGAACCTGTACCATATGTGGTGGTGGTGGAACCTGTACTATATGTAGTGGTGGTGGAACCTGTACCATATGTGTTGGTGGTGGTGGAACCTGTACCATATGTGGTGGTGGTGGAACTTGTACCATATGTGGTGGTGGTGGAACCTGTACCATATGTGGTGGTGGTGGAACCTGTACCATATGTGGTGGTGGTAGAACCTGTACTATATGTGGTGGTGGAACCTGTACTATATGTGGTGGTGGTGGAACCTGTACCATATGTGGTGGTGGTGGTGGTGATGGAACCTGTACCATAGGTGGTGGTGGTGGAACTTGTATCATATGTAGTGGTGGTGGAACCTGTACCATATGTGGTGGTGGAAGCTTTACTATATGTGGTGGTGGTGGAACCTGTACCATATGTGGTGGTGGTGGTGGAACCTGTACCATATGTGGTGGTGGTGGAACTTGTACCATATGTGGTGGTGGTGGAACCTGTACCATATGTGGTGGTGGAACCTGTACCATATGTGGTGGTGGTGGATCCTGTACCATATGTGTTGGTGGTGGAACTTGTACCATATGTGGTGGTGATGGAACCTGTACCATATGTGGTGGCTGAACCTGTACCATATGTGGTGGTGGTGGATCCTGTACCATATAAGTTGGTGGTGGAACCTGTACCATATGTGGTGGTGGTGGATCCTGTACCATATGTGGTGGTGGTGGAACCTGTACCATATGTGGTGGTGGTGGAACCTGTACCATATGTGGTAGTGGTGGAACCTGTACCATATGTGGTGGTGGTGGAAGCTGTACCATATGTGGTGGTGGAACCTGTACCATATGTGGTGGTGGTGGAACCTGTACCATATGTGGTGACGGTGGAACCTGTACCATAGGTGGTGGTGGTGGAACATGTACCATATGTGGTGGTGGTGGTGGAACCTGTACCATATGTGGTGGTGGTGGAACCTGTACCATATGTGGTGGTGGTGGAACCTGTACCATATGTGGTGGTGGAACCTGTACCATTTATGGTGGTGGTGGATCCTGGACCATATGTAGTGGTGGTGGAACTTGTACCATATGTGGTGGTGGTGGAACCTGTACCATATGTGGTGGCTGAACCTTTACCATATGTGGTGGTGGTGGAACCTGTACCATATGTGGTGTTGGTGGAACCTGTACCATATGTGTTGGTGGTGGAACCTGTACCATATGTGGTGGTGGAACCTATGCCATATGTGGTGGTGGTGGAATCTATACCATATGTGGTGGTGGTGGAACCTGTACCATATGTGGTGGTGGAACCAGTACCATATGTGGTGGTTGTGGAACCAGTACCACATGTGGTGGTGGTGGAACCTGTATCATATGAGGTGGAGGAACCTGTACCATATGTGGCGGTGGTGGAACCTGTACCATATGTGGTGGTGGTGGAACCAGTACCACATATGGTGGTGGAACCTGTACCATATTTGGTGGTGGAACCTGTACCATATGTGGTGGTGGAACCTGTATCACATGTGGTGGTGGTGGAACCTGTACCATATGTGGTGGTGGTGGAACCTGTACCATATTTGGTGGTGGTGGAACCTGTACCATATGTGGTGGTGGAACCTGTACCATATGTGGTGGTGGTGGAACCTGTACCATAGGTGGTGGTGATGGAACATGTACCATATGTGGTGGTGGTGGAACCTGTACCATATGTGGTGGTGGTGGAACATGTACCATATGTGGTGGTGGTGGAACATGTACCATATGTGGTTGTGGTGGAACCTGTACCATATGTGGTGGTGGTGGAACCTGTACCAAATGTGGTGGTGGTGGAACATGTACCATATGTGGTGGTGGTGGAACCTGTACTATATGTAGTGGTGGTGGAACCTGTACCATATGTGGTGGTGGTGGTGGAACCTGTACCATATGTGGTGGTGGTGGAACTTGTACCATATGTGGTGGTGGTGGAACCTGAACCATATGTGGTGGTGGTGGAACCTGTACCATATGTGGTGGTGGTGGAACCTGTACCATATGTGGTGGTGGTGGAACCTGTACCATAGGTGGTGGTGATGGAACATGTACCATATGTGGTGGTAGTGGAACCTGTACCATATGTGGTGGTGGTGGAACCTGTACCATATGTGGTGGTGGTGGAACCTGTACCTTATGTGGTGGTGGAACCTGTGCCATATGTGGTGGTGGTGGTGGAACCTGTACCATATGTGGTGGTGGTGGAACTTGTATCATATGTGGTGGTGGTGGAACCTGTACCATATGTGGTGGTGGAACCTGTGCCATATGTGGTGGTGGTGGAACCTGTACCATATGTGGTGGTGGTGGAACTTGTACCATATGTGGTGGTGGTGGAACCTGTACCATATGTGGTGGCTGAACCTTTACCATATGTGGTGGTGGTGGAACCTGTACCTTATGTGGTGTTGGTGGAACCTGTACCATATGTGTTGGTGGTGGAACCTGTACCATATGTGGTGGTGGAACGTATGCCATATGTGGTAGTGGTGGAACCTGTACCATATGTGGTGGTGGTGGAACCTGTACCATATGTGGTGGTGGTGGAACCTGCACCATATGTGGTGGTGGAACCTGTGCCATATGTGGTGGTGGTGGAACCTGTACCATATGTAGTGGTGGTGGAACCTGTACCATATGTGGTGGTGGTGGAACCTGTACCATATGTAATGGTAGTGGAACCTGTACCATATGTGGTGGTGGAACCTGTGCCATATGTGGTGGTGGTGGAACCTGTACCATATGTAGTGGTGGTGGAACCTGTACCATATGTGGTGGTGGTGGAAGCTGTACCATATGTGGTGGTGGAACCTGTACCATATGTGGTGGTGGTGGAACCTGTACCATATGTGGTGGCGGTGGAACCTGTACCATAGGTGGTGGTGGTGGAACATGTACCATATGTGGTGGTGGTGGAACCTGTACCATATGTGGTGGTGGTGGAACCTGTACCATATGTGGTGGTGGTGGAACCTGTACCATATGTGGTGGTGGAACCTGTACCATTTATGGTGGTGGTGGATCCTGTACCATATGTACTGGTGGTGGAACGTGTACCATATGTGGTGGTGGTGGAACCTGTACCATATGTGGTGGCTGAACCTTTACCATATGTGGTGGTGGTGGAACCTGTACCATATGTGGTGTTGGTGGAACCTGTACCATATGTGTTGGTGGTGGAACCTGTCCCATATGTGGTGGTGGAACCTTTGCCATATGTGGTGGTGGTGGAACCTGTACCATATGTGGTGGAACCTGTACCATATGTGGTGGTGGAACCAGTACCATATGTGGTGGTGGTGGAACCAGTACCACATGTGGTGGTGGTGGAACCTGTACCATATGAGGTGGAGGAACCTGTACCATATGTGGTGGTGGTGGAACCTGTACCATATGTGGTGGTGGTGTAACCAGTACCACATGTGGTGGTGGAACCTGTACCATATTTGGTGGTGGAATCTGTACCATATGTGGTGGTGGAACCTGTATCACATGTGGTGGTGGTGGAACCTGTACCATATGTGGTGGTGGTGGAACCTGTACCATATGTGGTGGTGGTGGAACCTGTACCATATGTGATGGTGCAACCTGTACCATATGTGGTGGTGGTGGAACCTGTACCATAGGTGGTGGTGGTGGAACATGTACCATATGTGGTGGTGGTGGAACCTGTACCATATGTGGTGGTGGTGGAACATGTACCATATGTGGTGGTGGTGGAACATGTACCATATGTGGTGGCGAAACCTGTACCATATGTGGTGGTGGTGGAACCTGTACCATATGTGGTGGTGGTGGAACATGTACCATATGTGGTGGTGGTGGAACCTGTACCATATGTGGTGGTGGTGGAACCTATACCATATGTGGTGGTGGAACCTGTACTATATGTGGTGGTGTTTGAACCTGTACCATATGTGGTGGTGGAACCTGTACCATATGTGGTGGTGGTGGAACCTGTACCATATGTGGTGGTGGAACCTGTACCATATGTGGTGGTCGTGGTGGAACCTGTACCATATGTGGTGGTGGTGGAACCTGTACTATATGTGGTGGTGGTGGAACCTGTACCATATGTGGTGGTGGTGGTGGAACCTGTTCCATATGTGGTGGTGGTGGAACTTGTATCATATGTGGTGGTGGTGGAACCTGTACCATATGTGGTGGTGGTGGAACCTGTACCATATGTGGTGGTGGTGGAACCTTTACCATATGTGGTGGTGGTAGAACCTGTACTATATGTGGTGGTGGAACCTGTACTATATGTGGTGGTGGTGGAACCTGTACCATATGTGGTGGTGGTGGAACCTGTACCATATGTGGTGGTGGTGGAACTTGTATCATATGTGGTGGTGGTGGAACCTGTACCATATGTGGTGGTGGAACCTGTGCCATATGTGGTGGTGGTGGAACCTGTACCATATGTGGTGGTGGTGGAACTTGTACCATATGTGGTGGTGGTGGAACCTGTACCATATGTGGTGGTGGAACCTGTACCATATGTGGTGGTGGTGGAACCTGTACCATATGTGGAACCTGTACCATATGTGGTGGTCGTGGTGGAACCTGTACCATATGTGGTGGTCGTGGTGGAACCTGTACCATATGTGGTGGTGGTGGAACCTGTACTATATGTAGTGGTGGTGGAACCTGTACCATATGTGGTGGTGGTGGTGGAACCTGTACCATATGCGGTGGTGGTGGAACTTGTACCATATGTGGTGGTGGTGGAACCTGTACCATATGTGGTGGTGGTGGAACCTGTACCATATGTGGTGGTGGTGGAACCTGTACCATATGTGGTGGTGGTGGAACCTGTACCATATGTGGTGGTGGTGGAACCTGTACCGTATGTGGTGGTGGTGGAACCTGTACCATATGTGGTGGTGGAACCTGTACCATTTATGGTGGTGGTGGAACCTGTACCATATGTGGTGGTGGTGGTGGTGGAACCTGTACCATATGCGGTGGTGGTGGAACTTGTACCATATGTGGTGGTGGTGGAACCTGTACCATATGTGGTGGCTGAACCTTTACCATATGTGGTGGTGGTGGAACCTGTACCTTATGTGGTGTTGGTGGAACCTGTACCATATGTGTTGGTGGTGGAACCTGTACCATATGTGGTGGTGGTGGAACCTGTACCATATGTGGTGGTGGTGGAACCTGTACCATATGTGGTGTTGGTGGAACCTGTACCATATGTGTTGGTGGTGGAACCTGTACCATATGTGATGGTGGTGGAACCTGTACCATATGTGGTGGTGGTGGAACCTGTACCATATGTGGTGGTGGTGGAACCTGTACCATATGTGGTGGTGGATCCTGTACCATATGTGGTGGTGGAACCTGTGCCACGTGTGGACTCTGTTATATTGTGGACTGTGTTAACATGTTCTCGCTTGCCAGAGTGGAGAGTACACCGTCGGAGAGTAAGCTGGGAGGAGAGTGAGAGGGAGTACCCCAGAGAGAGTACACACACGAGGCAGCTCCTCCACCCAGAGTGCACGCTGAGGTGAGAGTGTCAGTAACGCCTCGTCTTCACCAGAGTGGTTGAGTGAACAGAGTGCAGCGTGTGCCAGGAACTCTTGTATGGCAGTGTGTGGAGTCCCAACCTTTCTAGTAATTCCAGTGTCATTGAACTCACGCAGTAATTGGTTTAGTTTTTATGAGTTAATTAGTACATTTGAAGTGTTTGGTAAATATAGTCCGGTGATAAATGGAGTTTGTTCACCCCTTTACTGATGTGCCACAGAACACTGTGTTAGAGCAGTGAGCAGCACTCAACTCTCTAGTAACACTAGAGTAGAGAGTACAACACTGTGTTAGAGCAGTGAGCAGCACTCAACTCTCTAGTAACACTAGAGTAGAGAGTACAACACTATGTTAGAGCAGTGAGCAGCACTCAACTCTCTAGTAACACTAGAGTAAAGAGTACAACACTGTGTTAGAGCAGTGAGCAGCACTCAACTCTCTAGTAACACTAGAGTAAAGAGTACAACACTGTGTTAGAGCAGTGAGCAGCACTCAACTCTCTAGTAACACTAGAGTAGAGTACAACACTATGTTAGAGCAGTGAGCAGCACTCAACTCTCTAGTAACACTAGAGTAGAGTACAACACTATGTTAGAGCAGTGAGCAGCACTCAACTCTCTAGTAACACTAGAGTAGAGTACAACACTATGTTAGAGCAGTGAGCAGCACTCAACTCTCTAGTAACACTAGAGTAGAGAGTACAACACTGTGTTAGAGCAGTGAGCAGCACTCAACTCTCTAGTAACACTAGAGTAGAGAGTACAACACTATGTTAGAGCAGTGAGCAGCACTCAACTCTCTAGTAACACTAGAGTAGAGAGTACAACACTGTGTTTCACTACGGAGTTAGAGGTGAGAGAAGAGACGGGCATGAGTAAGGGGTGAGTCCTCAGCCTCCAGGCGGGGGCGGGGGGGGGGGGGGGTGAAGTCAGTAAATGTGCTCTCAGCCGCACTCTTTACTAAAGAAGTAGAATTATCAGGGGGAAGCGCCAAGCCATTACGACTATATAGCACTGGGAAGGGTTAAGGGTAAGGCTTTGGGATGGGACGGGTGAGAGGAATGGTGCCCAACCACTTCCACCTGTTAACATGTTAACACAGTCGCAACCATCCTCCGAATTGACAGTACGACTTAATACTAAGTGTAATAAGTACATTTTCTTACTGTCATAAACAGTGCATAATTGCACTTATGGGGCTGTTACATTTACCCAACTCCCCCCGATTTAATTCTCCTCGTTTTCTGTTAAGACACTCAGAATTTTGGGATGAAGTTTTCAATTTCAATATTCTATACACAAGTTTTAAATATTTGGGATTTCTTTTTCAAGTTTATTAAACAAAGATTTATACAAAAGTTTAAAATATCCAGAGTTTCTTTACAATTTATTGACATATTTTAGTTTTGTTTTATTAGTTGTATAAAACTGTAATATCAATATAGTTATAGGTTAAGTACTAATTGTAATTAAGAAGCAATAAAATTATTATCTTCAAAAACTAAGACGGTTAGGTGAGGTTGTGGTTTTCTATTCAGCTTTTCAGGTAAACTCAAATATTCACAATATATTTGACAGTACGATTTAATACTAAGTGAAAATTAGTACACTTCCTAACTGCTATGAATAGTACATAATTGCACTTATTTGTCTCCTTACATTTATCACCCCATTTTTGGAGGACGGGCTGCTGGGGCACCATGCTGGTGGTGGTGGTGTACTCTGGGGCACCATGCTGGTGGTGGTGTACTCTGGGGCACCATGCTGGTGGTGGTGTACTCTGGGGCACCATGCTGGTGGTGGTGGTGGTGGTGTACTCTGGGGCACCATGCTGGTGGTGGTGTACTCTGGGGCACCATGCTGGTGGTGTACTCTGGGGCACCATGCTGGTGGTGTACTCTGGGGCACCATGCTGGTGGTGTACTCTGGGGCACCATGCTGGTGGTGTACTCTGGGCACCATGCTGGTGGTGTACTCTGGGGCACCATGCTGGTGGTGTACTCTGGGGCACCATGCTGGTGGTGTACTCTGGGGCACCATGCTGGTGGTGTACTCTGGGGCACCATGCTGGTGGTGTACTCTGGGGCACCATGCTGGTGGTGTACTCTGGGGCACCATGCTGGTGGTGTACTCTGGGGCACCATGCTGGTGGTGTACTCTGGGGCACCATGCTGGTGGTGTACTCTGGGGCACCATGCTGGTGGTGGTGGTGTACTCTGGGGCACCATGCTGGTGGTGGTGTACTCTGGGGCACCATGCTGGTGGTGGTGTACTCTGGGGCACCATGCTGGTGGTGGTGGTGGTGGTGTACTCTGGGGCACCATGCTGGTGGTGGTGTACTCTGGGGCACCATGCTGGTGGTGTACTCTGGGGCACCATGCTGGTGGTGTACTCTGGGGCACCATGCTGGTGGTGTACTCTGGGGCACCATGCTGGTGGTGTACTCTGGGGCACCATGCTGGTGGTGGTGTACTCTGGGGCACCATGCTGGTGGTGTACTCTGGGGCACCATGCTGGTGGTGTACTCTGGGGCACCATGCTGGTGGTGTACTCTGGGGCACCATGCTGGTGGTGTACTCTGGGGCACCATGCTGGTGGTGTACTCTGGGGCACCATGCTGGTGGTGGTGTACTCTGGGGCACCATGCTGGTGGTGTACTCTGGGGCACCATGCTGGTGGTGTACTCTGGGGCACCATGCTGGTGGTGTACTCTGGGGCACCATGCTGGTGGTGTACTCTGGGGCACCATGCTGGTGGTGTACTCTGGGGCACCATGCTGGTGGTGTACTCTGGGGCACCATGCTGGTGGTGTACTCTGGGGCACCATGCTGGTGGTGTACTCTGGGGCACCATGCTGGTGGTGTACTCTGGGGCACCATGCTGGTGGTGTACTCTGGGGCACCATGCTGGTGGTGGTGGTGTACTCTGGGGCACCATGCTGGTGGTGTACTCTGGGGCACCATGCTGGTGGGTGTACTCTGGGGCACCATGCTGGTGGTGGTGTGTACTCTGGGGCACCATGCTGGTGGTGTGTACTCTGGGGCACCATGCTGGTGGTGTACTCTGGGGCACCATGCTGGTGGTGTACTCTGGGGCACCATGCTGGTGGTGTACTCTGGGGCACCATGCTGGTGGTGTACTCTGGGGCACCATGCTGGTGGTGTACTCTGGGGCACCATGCTGTGGTGTACTCTGGGGCACCATGCTGGTGGTGTACTCTGGGGCACCATGCTGGTGGTGTACTCTGGGGCACCATGCTGGTGGTGTACTCTGGGGCACCATGCTGGTGGTGTACTCTGGGGCACCATGCTGGTGGTGTACTCTGGGGGCACCATGCTGGTGGTTGTACTCTGGGGCACCATGCTGGTGGTGGTGGTGTACTCTGGGGCACCATGCTGGTGGTGTACTCTGGGGCACCATGCTGGTGTGGTGTACTCTGGGACACCATGCTGGTGGTGGTGGTGTACTCTGGGGCACATGCTTGGTGGGGTGTACTCTGGGGCACCATGCTGGTGGTGGTGTACTCTGGGGCACCATGCTGGTGGTGGTGGTGTACTCTGGGGCACCATGCTGGTGGTGGTGGTGTACTCTGGGGCACCATGCTGGTGGTGGTGGTGTACTCTGGGGCACCATGCTGGTGGTGGTGGTGTACTCTGGGGCACCATGCTGGTGGTGGTGGTGTACTCTGGGGCACCATGCTGGTGGTGGTGGTGTACTCTGGGGCACCATGCTGGTGGTGGTGTACTCTGGGGCACCATGCTGGTGGTGGTGGTGTACTCTGGGGCGCCATGCTGGTGGTGTGTACTCTGGGGCACCATGCTGGGTGGTGTGTACTCTGGGGCACCATGCTGGTGGTGTGGTGTACTCTGGGGCACCATGCTGGTGGTGGTGTACTCTGGGCACCTGCTGTGGTGGTGTACTCTGGGGCACCATGCTGGTGGTGGTGGTGTACTCTGGGGCACCATGCTGGTGGTGGTGGTGTACTCTGGGGCACCATGCTGGTGGTGGTGTACTCTGGGGCACCATGCTGGTGGTGGTGTACTCTGGGGCACCATGCCTGGTGGTGGTGGTGTACTCTGGGGCACCATGCTGGTGGTGGTGTACTCTGGGGCACCATGCTGGTGGTGGTGTACTCTGGGGCACCATGCTGGTGGTGGGTGGTGTACTCTGGGGCACCATGCTGGGGTGGTGTACTCTGGGGCACCATGCTGGTGGTGGTGTACTCTGGGGCACCATGCTTGGTTGGTGGTGTACTCTGGGGCACCATGCTGGTGGTGGTGTACCTCTGGGGCACCATGCTGGTGGTGGTGGTGTACTCTGGGGCACCAATGCTGGTGGTGGTGTACTCTGGGGCACCATGCTGGTGGTGGTGGTGTACTCTGGGGCACCATGCTGGTTGGTGTGGTGTACTCTGGGGGCACCATGCTGGTGGTGGTGTACTCTGGGGCACCATGCTGGGGTGTGGTGTACTCTGGGGCACCATGCTGGTGGTGGTGGTGTACTCTGGGGCACCATGCTGGTGGTGGTGGTGTACTCTGGGGCACCATGCTGGTGGTGGTGGTGTACTCTGGGGCACCATGCTGGTGGTGGTGGTGTACTCTGGGGCACCATGCTGGTGGTGGTGGTGTACTCTGGGGCACCATGCTGGTGGTGGTGGTGTACTCTGGGGCACCATGCTGGTGGTGGTGGTGTACTCTGGGCACCATGCTGGTGGTTGTGTACTCTGGGGCACCATGCTGGTGGTGGTGGTGTACTCTGGGGCACCATGCTGGTGGTGGTGTACTCTGGGGCACCATGCTGGTGGTGGTGTACTCTGGGGCACCATGCTGGTGGTGGTGGTGTACTCTGGGGCACCATGCTGGTGGTGGTGGTGTACTCTGGGGCACCATGCTGGTGGTGGTGGTGTACTCTGGGGCACCATGCTGGTGGTGGTGGTGTACTCTGGGGCACCATGCTGGTGGTGGTGTACTCTGGGACACCATGCTGGAGTGGTGTACTCTGGGGCACCATGCTGGTGGTGGTGGTGTACTCTGGGGCACCATGCTGGTGGTGTACTCTGGGGCACCATGCTGGTGGTTGTGGTGTACTCTGGGGCACCATGCTGGTGGTGGTGGTGTACTCTGGGGCACCATGCTGGTGGTGTGTGTACTCTGGGGCACCATGCTGGTGGTGGTGTACTCTGGGGCGCCATGCTGGTGGTGTACTCTGGGGCACCATGCTGGTGGTGGTGTACTCTGGGGCACCATGCTGGTGGTTGTGGTGTACTATGGGGCACCATGCTGGTGGTGGTGTGTACTCTGGGGCACCATGCTGGTGGTGGTGGTGTACTCTGGGGCACCATGCTGGTGGTGGTGTACTCTGGGGCCCATGCTGGTGGTGGTGGTGTACTCTGGGGCACCATGCTGGTGGTGTACTCTGGGGCACCATGCTGGTGGTGGTGGTGTACTCTGGGGCACCATGCTGGTGTGGTGTACTCTGGGGCACCATGCTGGTGGTGGTGTACTCTGGGGCACCATGCTGGTGGTGGTGGTGGTGTACTCTGAGGCACCATGCTGGTGGTGGTGTACTCTGGGGCACCATGCTGGTGGTGGTGGTGTACTCTGGGGCACCATGCTGGTGGTGGTGGTGTACTCTGGGGCACCATGCTGGTGTGGTGGTGTACTCTGGGGCACCATGCTGGTGGTGGTGTACTCTGGGGCACATTCCTGGTGGTGGTGGTGTACTCTGGGGCACCATGCTGGTGGTGGTGGTGTACTCTGGGGCACCATGCTGTGTGGTGGTGTACTCTGGGGCACCATGCTGGTGGTGGTGTACTCTGGGGCACCATGCTGGTGGTGGTGGTACTCTTGGGCACCATGCTGGTGGTGGTGGTGTACTCTGGGGCACCATGCTGGTGGTGGTGGTGTACTCTGGGCACCATGCTGGTGGTGGTGTACTCTGGGGCACCATGCTGGTGTGTGTACTCTGGGGCACCATTCTGGTGGTGGTGGTGTACTTCTGGGGCACCATGCTCGTGGTGGTGTGTACTCTGAGGGCACCATGCTGGTGGTGGTGTACTCTGTGGCACCATGCTGGTGGTGGTGGTGTACTCTGGGGCACCATGCTGGTGGTGGTGTACTTCTGGGGCACCATGCTGGTGGTGGTGTACTCTGGGGCACCATGCTGGTGGTTGTGGTGTACTCTGGGGCACCATGCTGGTGGTGGTGTACTCTGGGGCACCATGCTGGTGGTGGTGGTGTACTCTGGGGCACCATAGCTGGTGGTGGTGTACTCTGGGGCACCATGCTGGTGGTGGTGTACTCTGGGGCACCATGCTGGTGGTGGTGGTGTACTCTGGGGCACCATGCTGGTGGTGTACTCTGGGGCACCATGCTGGTGCTGGTGGTGTACTCTGGGGCACCATGCTGGTGGTGGTGGTGTACTCTGAGGCACCATGCTGGTGGTGGTGGTGTACTCTGGGGCACCATGCTGGTGGTGGTGTACTCTGGGGCACCATGCTGGTGGTAGTGGTGTACTCTGGGGCACCATGCTGGTGGTGGTGTACTCTGGGGCACCATGCTGGTGGTGGTGGTGTACTCTGGGGCACCATGCTGGTGGTGGTGGTGTACTCTGGGGCACCATGCTGGTGGTGGTGTACTCTGGGGCACCATGCTGGTGGTGTACTCTGGGGCACCATGCTGGTGGTGGTGTACTCTGGGGCACCAATGCTGGTGGTGGTGGTGTACTCTGGGGCACCATGCTGGTGGTGTACTCTGGGGCACCATGCTGGTGGTGGTGGTGTACTCTGGGGCACCATGCTGGTGGTGGTGGTGTACTCTGGGGCACCATGCTTGGTGGTGGTGGTGTACTCTGGGGCACCATGCTGGTGGTGGTGTACTCTGGGGCACCATGCTGGTGGTGGTGTACTCTGGGGCACCATGCTGGTGGTGGTGTACTCTGGGCACCATGCTGGTGGTGGTGTACTCTGGGGCACCATGCTGGTGGTAGTGGTGTACTCTGGGGCACATGCTGGTGGTGGTGTACTCTGGGGCACCATGCTGGTGGTGGTGTACTCTGGGGCACCATGCTGGTGCTGGTGGTTGTACTCTGGGGCACCATGCTTGGTGGTGGTGGTGTACTCTGGGGCACCATGCTGGTGGTGGTGGTGTACTCTGGGGCACCATGCTGGGTGGTGTACTCTGGGCACCATGCTGGTGGTGGTGGTGTACTCTGAGGCACCATGCTTGGTGGTGGTGTACTCTGGGGCACCATGCTGGTGGTGTACTCTGGGGCACCATGCTGGTGGTGGTGTACTCTGGGGCACCATGCTGGTGGTTGGTGTACTCTGGGGCACCATGCTGGTGGTAGTGGTGTACTCTGGGGCACCATGCTGGTGGTGGTGTACTCTGGGGCACCATGCTGGTGGTGGTGGTGTACTCTGGGGCACCATGCTGGTGGTGGTGGTGTACTCTGGGGCACCATGCTGGTGGTGGTGTACTCTGGGGCACCATGCTGGTGGTGTCCTCTGGCGGCACCCATGCTGGTGGTGGTGGTGTACTCTGAGGCACCATGCTGGTGGTGGTGTACTCTGGGGCCGACCATGCTGGTGGTGGTGGTGTACTCTGGGGCACCATGCTGGTGGTGGTGGTGTACCTCTGGGGCACCATGCTGGTGGTGGTGTACTCTGGGGCACCATGCTGGTGGTTGGTGTAATCTGGGGCACCATTCTGGTGGTGGTGGTGTATCTGGGGCACCATGCTGGTGGTGGTGGTGTACTCTGGGGCACCATGCTGGTGGTGTACTCTGGGGCACCATGTTGGTGGTGGTGGTGGTACTCTGGGGCACCATGCTGGTTGGTGGTGGTGTACTCTGGGGCACCATGCTGGTGGTTGTGGTGTACTCTGGGGGCACCATGCTGGTGGTGGTGTACTCTGGGGCACCATGCTGGTGGTTGTGTACTCTGGGGCCACCATTCTGGTGGTGGTGGTGTACTCTGGGGCACCATGCTGGTGGTGGTGTACTCTGCGGCACCATGCTGGTGGTGGTGTATTCTGGGTCACCATGCTGGTGGTGGTGTACTCTGGGCACCATGCTGGTGTTGTGGTGTACTCTGAGGCACCATGCTGGTGGTGGTGGTGTACTCAGGGGCACCATGTGGTGGTGGTGTACTCTGGGGCACCATGCTGGTGGTGGTGTACTCTGGGGCACCATGCTGGTGGTGGTGGTGTACTCTGGGGCACCATGCTGGTGGTGGTGGTGTACTCTGAGGCACCATGCTGGTGGTGGTGGTGTACTCTGGGGCACCATTCTGGTGGTTGTGGTGTACTCTGGAGCACCATGCTGGTGGTGTACTCTGGGGCACCATGCTGGTGCTGGTGGTGTACTCTGGGGCACCATTCTGGTGGTGGTTGTGTACTCTGAGGCACCATGCTGGTGGTGGTGTACTCTGGGGCACCATGCTGGTGGTGGTGGTGTACTCTGGGGCACCATGCTGGTGGTGGTGTACTCTGGGGCACCATGCTGGTGGTGGTGTGTACTCTGAGGCCCATGCTCGTGGTGGTGTACTCTGGGGCACCATGCTGGTGGTGGTGGTGTACTCTGGGGCACCATGCTGGTGGTGGTGGTGTACTCTGGGCACCATGCTGGTGGTGGTGTACTCTGGGGCACCATGCTGGTGGTGGTGTACTCTGGGGCACCATGCTGGTGGTGGTGGTGTACTCTGGGGCACCATGCTGGTGGTGGTGTACTCTGGGGCACCATGCTGGTGGTGGTGGTGTACTATGGGCACCATGCTGGTGGTGGTGGTGTACTCTGGGGCACCATGCTGGTGGTGGTGGTGTACTCTCGGGCACCATGCTGGTGGTGGTGTACTCTGGCGGCACCATGCTGGTGGTGGTGGTGTACTCTGGGGCACCATGCTGGTGGTGGTGTACTTTGGGGCACCATGCTGGTGGTGGTGGTGTACTCTGGGGCACCATGTGCTGGTGGTGGTGGTGTACTCTGGGGCACCATGTTGGTGGGGTGGTTGTACTCTGGGGCAGCATGCTGGTGTGGTGTACTCTGGGGCACCATGTGTTGGTGGTGGTGTACTCTGGGGCACATGCTGGTGGTATACTCTGGGGCACCATGTGGTGGTGGTGGTGTACTCTGGGGCACCATGCTGGTGTGTACTCTGGGGCACCATGATGTGTTGGTGGTGGTGTACTCCGGGGCACCATGCTGGTGGTGGTGGTGTACTCTGGGGCACATGCTGGTGGTGGTGGTGTACTCTGGGGCACCATGCTGGTGGTGGTGTACTCTGGGGCACCATGCTGGTGGTGGTGTACTCTGGGGCACCATGCTGGTGGTTGTGGTGTACTTTGGGGCACCATGCTGGTGGTGGTGGTGTACTCTGGGGCACCATGCTGGTGGTGTCTCTGGGGCACCATGCTGGTGCGGTGGTGTACTCTGGGCACCATGCTGTGGTGGTTGTGTACTCTGAGGCCATGCTGGTGGTGGTGTACTCTGGGGCACCATGCTGGTGGGTGGTGTACTCTGGGGCACCATGCTGGTGGTGGTGTACTCTGGGGCACCATGCGTGGTGGGTGGTGTACTCTGAGGCACCATGCTCGTGGTGGTGTACTCTGGGGCACCATGCTGGTGGTGGTGGTGTACTCTGGGACACCATGCTGTGGTGGTGGTACTCTGGGGCACCATGCTGGTGGTGGTGGTGTACTCTGGGGCACCATGCTGGTGGTGGTGTACTCTGGGGCACCATGCTGGTGGTGGTGTACTCTGGGGCACCATGCTGGTGGTTGTGGTGTACTTTGGGGCACCATGCTGGTGGTGGTGGTGTACTCTGGGGCACCATGCTGGTGGTGGTGTACTCTGGGGCACCATGCTGGTGGTGGTGTACTCTGGGGCCCATGCTGGTGGTGTGTGTACTCTGGGGCACCATGCTGGTGGTGGTGTACTCTGGGGCACCATGCTGGTGGTGGTGTACTCTGGGGCACCATGCTGGTGGTGGTGGTGTACTCTGGGGCACCATGCTGGTGGTGGTGGTGTACTCTGGGGCACCATGGTGGTGGTGGTGTGTACTCTCGGGCACCATGCTGGTGGTGGTGTACTCTGGGGCATCATGCTGGTGGTGGTGGTGTACTCTGGGGCACCATGCTGGTGGTGGTGACTCTGGGGCAACCATGCTGGTGGTGGTGGTGTACTCTGGGGCACCATGCTGGTGGTGTACTCTGGGGCACCATGTTGGTGGTGGTTGTGTACTCTGGGGCACCATGTTGGTGGTGGTTGTGTACTCTGGGGCACCATGCTGGTGGTGTACTCTGGGGCACCATGTTGGTGGTGGTGGTGTACTCTGGGGCACCATGCTGGTGGTATACTCTGGGCACCATGTTGGTGGTGTGGTGTTACTCTGGGGCACCATGCTGGTGGTATACTCTGGGGCACCATGTTGGTGGTGGTGGTGTACTCTGGGGCACCATGCTGGTGGTGTACTCTGGGGCACCATGCTGGTGGTGGGGTACTCTGGGGCACCATGCTGGTGGTGGTGTACTCTGGGCACCATGTTGGTGGTGGTGGTGTACTCTGGGGCACCATGCTGGTGGTGGTGGTGTACTCTGGGGCACCATGCTGGTGGTGGTGTACTCTGGGGCACCATGCTGGTGGTTGTGTACTCTGGGGCACCATGCTGGTGGTGGTGTACTCTGGGCACCATGTTGGTGGTGGTGGTGTACTCTGGGGCACCATTGCTGGTGTGGTGGTGTACTCTGGGGCACCATGCTGGTGGTGGTGTACTCTGGGGCACCATGTTAGTGGTGGTGGTGTACTACTGGGGCACCATGCTGGTGGTGGTGGTGTACTCTGGGGCACCATGCTGGTGGTTGTGGTGTACTCTGGGGCACCATGCTGGTGGTGGTGGTGTACTCTGGGGCACCATGCTGGTGGTGGTGGTGTACTCTGGGGCACCATGCTTTTGGTGGTGGTGTACTCTGGGGCACCATGCTGGTGGTGGTGTACTCTGGGGCACCATGCTGGTGGTGGTGTACTCTGGGGCACCATGCTGGTGGTGATGGTGTACTCTGGGGCACCATGCTGGTGGTGTACTCTGGGGCACCATGTTGGTGGTGGTGGTGTACTCTGGGGCACCATACTGGTGGTGGTGGTGTACTCTGGGGCACCATGCTGGTGGTGGTGGTGTACTCTGGGGCACCATGCTGGTGGTGGTGTACTCTGGGGCACCATGCTGGTGGTGGTGTACTCTGGGGCACCATGCTGGTGGTGGTAGTGTACTCTGGAGCACCATGCTGGTGGTAGTGTACTCTGGGGCACCATGCTGGTGGTGGTGTACTCTGGGGTACCATGCTGGTGGTGGTGTACTCTGGGGCACCATGCTGGTGGTGGTGGTGTACTCTGGGCACCATGCTGGTGGTGGTGTACTCTGGGGCACCATGCTGGTGGTGGTGTACTCTGGGGCACCATGTTGGGTAGTGTACTCTGGGGCACATGCTGGGTGGTGTACTCTGGGGTACCATGCTGGTGGTGGTGTACTCTGGGGCACCATGCTGGTGGTGGTGGTGTACTCTGGGGCACCATGCTGGTGGTGGTGGTGTACTCTGGGGCACCATGCTGGTGGTGGTGGTGTACTCTGGGCACCATGCTGGTGGTGGTGGTGTACTCTGGGGCACCATGCTGGTGGTGGTGTACTCTGGGGCACCATGTTGGTGGTGTACTCTGGGGCACCATGCTGGTGGTGGTGGTGTACTCTGGGGCACATGCTGGTGGTGGTGGTGTACTCTGGGGCACCATGCTGGTGGTGTACTCTGGGGCACCATGCTGGTGGTGGTGGTGTACTCTGGGGCACCATGCTGGTGGTGGTGGTGTACTCTGGGGCACCATGCTGGTGGTGGTGTACTCTGGGGCACCATGCTGGTGGTGTGTGTACTCTGGGGCACCATGCTGGTGGTGGTGGTGTACTCTGGGGCACCATGCTGGTGGTGGTGGTGTACTCTGGGGCACCATGTGGTGGTGGTGTACTCTGGGGCACCATGCTGGTGTGGTGGTGTACTCTGGGGCACCATGCTGGTGGTGTGGTGTACTCTGGGGCACCATGCTGGTGGTGGTGTACTCTGGGGCACCATGCTGGTGGTGTGTACTCTGGGGCACCATGCTGGTGGTGGTGTACTCTGGGGCACCATGCTGGTGGTGGTGGTGTACTCTGGGGCACCATGCTGGTGTGTGGTGTACTCTGGGGCACCATGCTGGTGGTGGTGGTGTACTCTGGGGCACCATGCTGGTGGTGGTGTACTCTGGGGCACCATGCTGGTGGTGGTGGTGTACTCTGGGGCACCATGCTGGTGGTGGTGTACTCTGGGGCACCATGCTGGTGGTGGTGTACTCTGGGGCACCATGCTGGTGGTGGTGTACTCTGGGGCACCATGCTGGTGGTGTACTCTGGGGCACCATGCTGGTGGTGGTGTACTCTGGGGCACCATGCTGGTGGTGTGGTGTACTCTGGGGCACCATGCTGGTGGGTGGTGTACTCTGGGGCACCATGCTGGTGGTGGTGGT
Source organism: Procambarus clarkii (assembly GCF_040958095.1). Classification (NCBI taxonomy): domain Eukaryota; kingdom Metazoa; phylum Arthropoda; class Malacostraca; order Decapoda; family Cambaridae; genus Procambarus; species Procambarus clarkii. The sequence continues at coordinate 37,000,038 of NC_091162.1, forward strand.
GTACTCTGGGGCACCATGCTGGTGGTGGTGTACTCTGGGGCACCATGCTGGTGGTGGTGTACTCTGGGGCACCATGCTGGTGGTGTACTCTGGGGCACCATGCTGGTGGTGGTGTACTCTGGGGCACCATGCTGGTGGTGGTGTACTCTGGGGCACCATGCTGGTGGTGTGGTGTACTCTGGGGCACCATGCTGGTGGTGGTGGTGTACTCTGGGGCACCATGCTGGTGGTGGTGTACTCTGGGGCACCATGGGTGGTGGTGTACTCTGGGGCACCATGCTGGTGGTGTACTCTGGGGCACCATGCTGGTGGTGGTGGTGTACTCTGGGGCACCATGCTGGTGGTGGTGTACTCTGGGGCACCATGTGGTGGTGTACTCTGGGGCACCATGCTGGTGGTGGTGTACTCTGGGGCACCATGCTGGTGGTGGTGGTGTACTCTGGGGCACCATGCTGGTGGTGTACTCTGGGGCACCATGCTGGTGGTGGTGTACTCTGGGGCACCATGCTGGTGGTGGTGGTGTACTCTGGGGCACCATGCTGGTGGTGTACTCTGGGGCACCATGCTGGTGGTGGTGGTGTACTCTGGGGCACCATGCTGGTGGTGGTGTGTACTCTGGGGCACCATGCTGGTGGTGGTGTACTCTGGGGCACCATGCTGGTGGTGGTGTACTCTGGGGCACCATGCTGGTGGTGTGTACTCTGGGCACCATGCTGGTGGTGGTGGTGTACTCTGGGGCACCATGCTGGTGTGGTGGTGTACTCTGGGGCACCATGCGTGGTGGTGGTGTACTCTGGGGCACCATGCTGGTGGTGGTGTACTCTGGGGCACCATGCTGGTGGTGGTGTACTCTGGGGCACCATGGTGGTGGTGGTGTACTCTGGGGCACCATGCTGGTGGTGGTGGTGTACTCTGGGGCACCATGCTGGTGGTGGTGTACTCTGGGGCACCATGCTGGTGGTGGTGGTGTACTCTGGGGCACCATGCTGGTGGTGGTGGTGTACTCTGGGGCACCATGCTGGTGGTGGTGTACTCTGGGGCACCATGCTGGTGGTGGTGGTGTACTCTGGGGCACCATGCTGGTGGTGGTGGTACTCTGGGGCACCATGCTGGTGGTGGTGGTGTCTGGGGCACCATGCTGGTGGTGGTGTCTCTGGGGCACCATGCTGGTGGTGGTGTACTCTGGGCACCATGCTGGTGGTGGTGTACTCTGGGGCACCATGCTGGTGGTGGTGTACTCTGGGGCACCATGCTGGTGGTGGTGGTGTACTCTGGGCACCATGCTGGTGGTGGTGGTACTCTGGGGCACCATGCTGGTGGTGGTGGTGTACTCTGGGGCACCATGCTGGTGGTGGTGTACTCTGGGGCACCATGCTGGTGGTGGTGTACTCTGGGGCACCATGCTGGTGGTGGTGGTGTACTCTGGGGCACCATGCTGGTGGTGGTGGTGTACTCTGGGGCACCATGCTGGTGGTGGTGTACTCTGGGGCACCATGCTGGTGGTGGTGTACTCTGGGTGCTACCATGCTGGTGGTGGTGTACTCTTGGGGCACCATGCTGGGGTTGGTGGTTGGGTACTCTGGGGCCACCATGCTGGTGGTGGTGGTGGTGGTGTACTCTGGGGCACATGCTGGTAGGTGGTGGTGGTGTACTCTGGGGCCCCATGCTGGTGGTGGTGGTGTACTCTGGGGCACCATGCTGGTGGTGGTGTACTCTGGGGCACCATGCTGTGTGTGGTGAACTCTGGTGGCACCATGCTAGTGGTGGTGGTGTGTACTCTGAGGCACCAATGCTGGTGGTGGTGTACTCTGGGGTACCATGCTGGTGGTGGTGTACTCTGAGGCACCATGCTGGTGGTGGTGTACTCTGAGGGCACCATGCTGGTGGTGGTGTACTCTGGGGCACCATGCTGGTGGTGGTGTACTCTGGGGCACCATGCTGGTGGTGGTGTACTCTGGGGCACCATGCTGGTGGTGGTGTACTCTGGGGCACCATGCTGGTGGTGGTGGTGTACTCTGGGGCACCATGCTGGTGGTGGTGGTGTACTCTGGGGCACCATGCTGGTGGTGGTGGTGTGCTTTGGGGCACCATGCTGGTGGTGGTTGTACTCTGGGGCACCATGCTGGTGGTGGTGGTGTACTCTGGGGCACCATGCTGGTGGTGGTAGTGTACTCTGGGGCACCATGCTGGTGGTGGTGTACTCTGGGGCACCATGCTGGTGGTGGTGTACTCTGGGGCACCATGCTGGTGGTGGTGTACTCTGGGGCACCATGCTGGTGGTGGTGGTGTACTCTGGGGCACCATGCTGGTGGTGGTGGTGGTGGTGTACTCTGGGGCACCATGCTGGTGGTGGTGGTGGTGTACTCTGGGGCACCATGCTGGTGGTGGTGGTGTACTCTGGGGCACCATGCTGGTGGTGGTGTACTCTGGGGCACCATGCTGGTGGTGGTGTACTCTGGGGCACCATGCTGGTGGTGGTGGTGTACTCTGGGGCACCATGCTGGTGGTGGTGGTGCACTCTGGGGCACCATGCTGGTGGTGGTGGTGTACTCTGGGGCACCATGCTGGTGGTGGTGGTGTGCTTTGGGGCACCATGCTGGTGGTGGTGTACTCTGGGGCACCATGCTGGTGGTGGTGGTGTACTCTGGGGCACCATGCTGGTGGTGGTAGTGTACTCTGGGGCACTATGCTGGTGGTGGTGTACTCTGGGGCACCATGCTGGTGGTGGTGTACTCTGGGGCACCATGCTGGTGGTGGTGTACTCTGGGGCACCATGCTGGTGGTGGTGGTGTACTCTGGGGCACCATGCTGGTGGTGGTGGTGGTGGTGTACTCTGGGGCACCATGCTGGTGGTGGTGGTGGTGTACTCTGGGGCACCATGCTGGTGGTGGTGGTGTACTCTGGGGCACCATGCTGGTGGTGGTGTACTCTGGGGCACCATGCTGGTGGTGGTGTACTCTGGGGCACCATGCTGGTGGTGGTGGTGTACTCTGAGGCACCATGCTGGTGGTGGTGTACTCTGGGGTACCATGCTGGTGGTGGTGTACTCTGAGGCACCATGCTGGTGGTGGTGTACTCTGAGGCACCATGCTGGTGGTGGTGTACTCTGGGGCACCATGCTGGTGGTGGTGTACTCTGGGGCACCATGCTGGTGGTGGTGTACTCTGGGGCACCATGCTGGTGGTGGTGTACTCTGGGGCACCATGCTGGTGGTGGTGGTGTACTCTGGGGCACCATGCTGGTGGTGGTGGTGTACTCTGGGGCACCATGCTGGTGGTGGTGGTGTGCTTTGGGGCACCATGCTGGTGGTGGTGTACTCTGGGGCACCATGCTGGTGGTGGTGGTGTACTCTGGGGCACCATGCTGGTGGTGGTAGTGTACTCTGGGGCACCATGCTGGTGGTGGTGTACTCTGGGGCACCATGCTGGTGGTGGTGTACTCTGGGGCACCATGCTGGTGGTGGTGTACTCTGGGGCACCATGCTGGTGGTGGTGGTGTACTCTGGGGCACCATGCTGGTGGTGGTGGTGGTGGTGGTGGTGTACTCTGGGGCACCATGCTGGTGGTGGTGGTGGTGTACTCTGGGGCACCATGCTGGTGGTGGTGGTGTACTCTGGGGCACCATGCTGGTGGTGGTGTACTCTGGGGCACCATGCTGGTGGTGGTGTACTCTGGGGCACCATGCTGGTGGTGGTGGTGTACTCTGAGGCACCATGCTGGTGGTGGTGTACTCTGGGGTACCATGCTGGTGGTGGTGTACTCTGAGGCACCATGCTGGTGGTGGTGTACTCTGAGGCACCATGCTGGTGGTGGTGTACTCTGGGGCACCATGCTGGTGGTGGTGTACTCTGGGGCACCATGCTGGTGGTGGTGTACTCTGGGGCACCATGCTGGTGGTGGTGTACTCTGGGGCACCATGCTGGTGGTGGTGGTGTACTCTGGGGCACCATGCTGGTGGTGGTGTACTCTGGGGCACCATGTTGGTGGTGGTGGTGTACTCTGGGGCACCATGCTGGTGGTGGTGTACTCTGGGGCACCATGCTGGTGGTGGTGGTGCACTCTGGGGCACCATGCTGGTGGTGGTGGTGTACTCTGAGGCACCATGCTGGTGGTGATGGTGTACTCTGGGGCACCATGCTGGTGGTGGTGGTGTACTCTGGGGCACCATGCTGGTGGTGGTGTACTCTGGGGCACCATGCTGGTGGTGTACTCTGGTGCACCATGCTGGTGGTGTACTCTGGGGCACCATGGTGGTGGTGGTGGTGTACTCTGGGGCACCATGCTGGTGGTGGTGTACTCTGGGGCACCATGCTGGTGGTGGTGGTGTACTCTGGGGCACCATGCTGGTGGTGGTGTAATCTGGGGCACCATGCTGGTGGTGGTGTACTCTGGGGCACCATGCTGGTGGTGTACTCTTCGGCACCATGGTGGTGGTGTACTCTGGGGCACCATGGTGGTGGTGTACTCTGGGGCACCATGCTGGTGGTGTACTCTGGGGCACCATGGTGGTGGTGTACTCTGGGGCACCCTGCTGGTGGTGTACTCTGGGGCACCATGCTGGTGGTGTACTCTGGGGCACCATGCTGGTGGTGTACTCTGGTGTACCATGGTGGTGGTGGTGGTGTACTCTGGTGTACCATGGTGGTGGTGGTGGTGTACTCTGGGGCACCATGCTGGTGGTGGTGTACTCTGGGGCACCATGCTGGTGGTGGTGGTGTACTCTGGGGCACCATGCTGGTGGTGGTGGTGTACTCTGGGGCACCATGCTGGTGGTGGTGGTGTACTCTGGGGCACCATGCTGGTGGTGGTGGTGTACTCTGGGGCACCATGCTGGTGGTGGTGGTGTACTCTGGGGCACCATGCTGGTGGTGGTGTACTCTGGGGCACCATGCTGGTGGTGGTGGTGTACTCTGGGGCACCATGCTGGTGGTGGTGGTGTACTCTGGGGCACCATGCTGGTGGTGGTGTACTCTGGGGCACCATGTTGGTGGTGGTGGTGTACTCTGGGGCACCATGCTGGTGGTGGTGTACTCTGGGGCACCATGCTGGTGGTGGTGGTGCACTCTGGGGCACCATGCTGGTGGTGGTGGTGTACTCTGAGGCACCATGCTGGTGGTGATGGTGTACTCTGGGGCACCATGCTGGTGGTGGTGGTGTACTCTGGGGCACCATGCTGGTGGTGGTGTACTCTGGGGCACCATGCTGGTGGTGTACTCTGGTGCACCATGCTGGTGGTGTACTCTGGGGCACCATGGTGGTGGTGGTGGTGTACTCTGGGGCACCATGCTGGTGGTGGTGTACTCTGGGGCACCATGCTGGTGGTGGTGGTGTACTCTGGGGCACCATGCTGGTGGTGGTGTAATCTGGGGCACCATGCTGGTGGTGGTGTACTCTGGGGCACCATGCTGGTGGTGTACTCTGGGGCACCATGGTGGTGGTGTACTCTGGGGCACCATGGTGGTGGTGTACTCTGGGGCACCATGCTGGTGGTGTACTCTGGGGCACCATGGTGGTGGTGTACTCTGGGGCACCATGCTGGTGGTGTACTCTGGGGCACCATGCTGGTGGTGTACTCTGGGGCACCATGCTGGTGGTGTACTCTGGTGTACCATGGTGGTGGTGGTGGTGTACTCTGGTGTACCATGGTGGTGGTGGTGGTGTACTCTGGGGCACCATGCTGGTGGTGGTGTACTCTGGGGCACCATGCTGGTGGTGGTGGTGTACTCTGGGGCACCATGCTGGTGGTGGTGGTGTACTCTGGGGCACCATGCTGGTGGTGGTGGTGTACTCTGGGGCACCATGCTGGTGGTGGTGGTGTACTCTGGGGCACCATGCTGGTGGTGGTGGTGTACTCTGGGGCACCATGCTGGTGGTGGTGTACTCTGGGGCACCATGCTGGTGGTGGTGGTGTACTCTGGGGCACCATGCTGGTGGTGGTGGTGTACTCTGGGGCACCATGCTGGTGGTGTACTCTGGGGCACCATGCTGGTGGTGTACTCTGGGGCACCATGTTGGTGGTGGTGGTGTACTCTGGGGCACCATGCTGGTGGTGTACTCTGGGGCACCATGCTGGTGGTGGTGGTGTACTCTGGGGCACCATGCTGGTGGTGTACTCTGGGGCACCATGCTGGTGGTGGTGGTGTACTCTGGGGCACCATGCTGGTGGTGTACTCTGGGGCACCATGCTGGTGGTGTACTCTGGGGAACCATGCTGGTGGTGGTGGTGTACTCTGGGGCACCATGCTGGTGGTGTACTCTGGGGCACCATGGTGGTGGTGTACTCTGGGGCACCATGCTGGTGGTGTACTCTGGGGCACCATGCTGGTGGTGTACTCTGGGGCACCATGCTGGTGGTGGTGGTGTACTCTGGGGCACCATGCTGGTGGTGTACTCTGGGGCACCATGCTGGTGGTGGTGGTGTACTCTGGGGCACCATGCTGGTGGTGTACTCTGGGGCACCATGCTGGTGGTGTACTCTGGGGCACCATGCTGGTGGTGGTGGTGTACTCTGGGGCACCATGCTGGTGGTGTACTCTGGGGCACCATGCTGGTGGTGGTGGGCACTGAACAAGAGACAGTCGTCCATTACTGTTATTCAAGAGTTCATCTTCCTCAGCCAGACTCTACACAGTAAATGATATAACTGTGTAGTGCTGTGTTTCCTTGGTAGTATACACTGGTGAGTTGCACAAAGTAATGACTAATATTGCTTGATCTTGTAAGGTAATACTGCAGCAGTTTAATTGGCAGCTGATAATTGCCTGCCCTCGCATGATGCGTGTTGATGTGCATATATGTTACTTATGTTATTATGTTTGTCATAATATATTTTCGTTTCGTTGTGAGTTGTTCCAATACTATCCCAGTATGGGTGAACAGACACATCAGGTTCAAACCGTGTTCTCGAGGGAGGAAGAGAAGGGGGGCGACGGCTTGGTAGCCACCCTAGATGATGTGTACCTGTTGATGATGTGTACCTGTTGATGATGTGTACCTGTTGATGATGTGTACCTGTTGATGATGTGTACCTGTTGATGATGTGTACCTGTTGGTGATGTGTACCTGTTGATGATGTGTACCTGTTGATGATGTGTACCTGTTGATGATGTGTACCTGTTGCTGTTAGTGTACCTGTACCTGTTGATGATGTGTACCTGTTGATGATTTGTACCTGTTGCTGTTATTGTACCTGTACCTGTTGATGATGTGTACCTGTTGCTGTTAGTGTACCTGTACCTGTTGATGATGTGTACCTGTTGATGATGTTAGTCAACACTTCACCTCAGGTAAAGCTATGTACATGTTATATTTACCAGTCATGTATAGCAGGAGAATATTGTGAGGGTGTGTATATGGATGAAGGGGAATAGTGTGGGGGTGTGTATATGGATGAAGGGGAATAGTGTGGGGGTGTGTATATGGATGAAGGGGAATAGTGTGGGGGTGTGTATATGGATGAAGGGGAATAGTGTGGGGGTGTGTATATGGATGAAGGGAATAGTGTGGGGGTGTGTATATGGATGAAGGGGAATAGTGTGGGGGTGTGTATATGGATGAAGGGGAATAGTGTGGGGGTGTGTATATGGATGAAGGGGAATAGTGTGGGGGTGTGTATATGGATGAAGGGGAATAGTGTGGGGGTGTGTATATGGATGAAGGGAATAGTGTGGGGGGTGTGTATATGGATGAAGGGAATAGTGTGGGGGTGTGTATATGGATGAAGGGAATAGTGTGGGGGTGTGTATATGGATGAAGGGAATAGTGTGGGGGTGTGTATATGGATGAAGGGAATAGTGTGGGGGTGTGTATATGGATGAAGGGGAATAGTGTGGGGGTGTGTATATGGATGAAGGGGAATAGTGTGGGGGTGTGTATATGGATGAAGGGGAATAGTGTGGGGGTGTGTATATGGATGAAGGGGAATAGTGTGGGGGTGTGTATTTGGATGAAGGGAATAGTGTGGGGGTGTGTATATGGATGAAGGGAATAGTGTGGGGGTGTGTATATGGATGAAGGGAATAGTGTGGGGGTGTGTATATGGATGAAGGGAATAGTGTGGGGGTGTGTATATGGATGAAGGGAATAGTGTGGGGGTGTGTATATGGATGAAGGGAATAGTGTGGGGGTGTGTATATGGATGAAGGGAATAGTGTGGGGGTGTGTATATGGATGAAGGGAATAGTGTGGGGGTGTGTATATGGATGAAGGGAATAGTGTGGGGGTGTGTATATGGATGAAGGGAATAGTGTGGGGGTGTGTATATGGATGAAGGGAATAGTGTGGGGTGTGTATATGGATGAAGGGAATAGTGTGGGGGTGTGTATATGGATGAAGGGGAATAGTGTGGGGGTGTGTATATGGATGAAGGGGAATAGTGTGAGGGTGTGTATATGGATGAAGGGAATAGTGTGGGGGTGTGTATATGGATGAAGGGAATAGTGTGGGGTGTGTATATGGATGAAGGGAATAGTGTGGGGGTGTGTATATGGATGAAGGGGAATAGTGTGGGGGTGTGTATATGGATGAAGGGGAATAGTGTGAGGGTGTGTATATGGATGAAGGGAATAGTGTGGGGGTGTGTGTATGGATGAAGGGGAATAGTGTGGGGGTGTGTATATGGATGAAGGGGAATAGTGTGGGGGTGTGTATATGGATGAAGGGGAATAGTGTGAGGGTGTGTATATGGATGAAGGGGAATAGTGTGAGGGTGTGTATATGGATGAAGGGGAATAGTGTGGGGGTGTGTATATGGATGAAGGGGAATAGTGTGGGGGTGTGTATATGGATGAAGGGGAATAGTGTGGGGGTGTGTATATGGATGAAGGGAATAGTGTGGGGGTGTGTATATGGATGAAGGGGAATAGTGTGGGGGTGTGTATATGGATGAAGGGGAATAGTGTGGGGGTGTGTATATGGATGAAGGGGAATAGTGTGGGGGTGTGTATATGGATGAAGGGGAATAGTGTGGGGGTGTGTATATGGATGAAGGGAATAGTGTGGGGGGGTGTATATGGATGAAGGGAATAGTGTGAGGATTCCTCCACGCCCTTTTACTTTGCTGCTCAGCTAGCCTACATCTCTGATTAAACCATGCGTTTCTTATCTGCTTTTCGTTCTTTTCCTTCTGAACAGTGACAAACTTTGCTGCCTCCTTCCACTTCTGCGTGATGTAGTCCATAATGTCTTGGGCCGTCTTTCCCCTGAGCTGTTTCTCCAGTTATATCTGTTAGGAAGTCTCTTATCGCCTCATAGTTTCTCTTTCGAATTGCTGGCTTTTTGTTTTCAGTACCCCTCCTCGAGTTCAATAGCCGTTCTTTGACCAGATACTCAAATGTCTTTACACTGTGGTCGCTCATTCCTACTGGGGCCTCAAAGCCGATTTCCCTTATGTCGGTGTCGTTCAGAGTGAAGAACACAGACATAATGGTATGATTGCGATACTGATCATAATGGTATCAGAGTGAAGACTAGCTCGAGTCTCGCTGGTTCATCGTTTCCTCTCATCCTTGTGGGTTCCCTGACATGCTGGCTTAGAAAGTTTCTTGTCGCCACTTCCAATAGTTTAGCTCTCCATGCATCCTCACCTCCATGCGGTTCCTTGTTAACCCAGTGTGTGTGTGTGTGTGTGTGTGTGTGTGTGTGTGTGTGTGTGTGTGTGTGTGTGTGTGTGTGTGTGTGTGTGTGTGTGTGTGTGTGTGTGTTTGTGTGTGTGTGTGGAGGCCCGGTCGTCGACCAGGCCTCCTGGTTGCTGGACTGATCAACCAGGCTGTTAGACGCGGCTGCTCGCAGCCTGACGTATGAGTCACAGCCTGGTTGATCAGGTATCCTTTGGAGGTGCTTATCCAGTGCTTAGATAAAGACAGGCTATTTAACACAAGGGGCACACGCACTAGGGGACACAGGTGGAAACTGAGTGCCCAAATGAGCCACAGAGATATTAGAAAGAACTTTTTTAGTGTCAGAGTGGTTGACAAATGGAATGCATTAGGAAGTGATGTGGACTCCATATATACACAGTTTCAAGTGTAGATATGATAGAGCCCAGTAGGCTTAGGAACCTGTACACCTGTTGATTGACGGTCGAGTGGCGGGACCAAAGAGCCAAAGCTCGACCCCCGCAAGCACAATTAGGTAAGTACAATTAGGTGAGTACACACCTTCACAGGGAGCATCACTGGGAGGAGACAGTTAAATGTGGCAGGATTGGTCCCTAGAGTTTATCGTCCCACTTGTGGGTACACAGACACGACATTCACACACCATCACCAACACCACCTGTGCAGCCTCCTCAGTCTTGCCCCAGGGTATAAGTCTCGCCCCAGGGTATGAGTCTTGCCCCAGGGTATAAGTTTTGCCCCAGGGTATGACTCTTGCCCCAGGGTATTGCTCTTGCCCCAGGGTATGACTCTTATGAGTCATACCCTGGGGCAAGGGTATGACAACCAATTAATACACAACTATATTCTAACCACTTGAAGACTCCGTACCAATATAGAAGCATCAAGAGGAAGTATGGGCCAATAGGCCCTTTGTAGTTACTTCCATTCTTCCCTCTCATTTATCCAATTAATACCCAATGTTCTGTGTTCTGTCTTGTGTTGGTCAAAAGTTTGTTCACCTCATCCCAAACTGTTGCAATATATATATATATATATATATATATATATATATATATATATATATATATATATATATATATATATATATATATATATATATATATATATATGTCGTACCTAGTAGCCAGAACGCACTTCTCAGCCAACTATGCAAGACCCGATTTGCCTAATAAGCCAAGTTTTCATGAATTAATTGTTTTTCGACTACCTAACCTAACCTAACCTAACTTTTTCGGCTACCTAACCAAACCTAACCTATAAAGATAGGTTAGGTTAGGTTAGGTAGGGTTGGTTAGGTTCGGTCATATATCTACGTTAATTTTAACTCCAATAAAAAAAAATTAACCTCATACATAATGAAATGGGTAGCTTTATCATTTCATAAGAAAAAAATTTGAAAAAATATATTAATTCAGGAAAACTTGGCTTATTAGGCAAATCGGGCCTTGAATAGTAGGCCAAAAAGTGAGTTCTGGCTACTACGTACGACATATATATATACATATATATAAATATATATATACATATATATATATATATGTCGTACCTAATAGCCAGAACGCACTTCTCAGCCTACTATTCAAGGCCCGATTTGCCTAATAAGCCAAGTTTTCATGAATTAATGTTTTTTCGTCTACCTAACCTACCTAACCTAACCTAACCTAGCTTTTTTTGGCTACCTAACCTAACCTTACCTATAAATATAGGTTAGGTTAGGTTAGGTAGGGTTGGTTAGGTTCGGTCATATATCTACGTTAATTTTAACCTCAATAAAAAAAAATTGACCTCATACATAGAGAAAAGGGTTGCTTTATCATTTCATAAGAAAAAAATTATAGTAAATATATTAATTCAGGAAAACTTGGCTTATTAGGCAAATCGGGCCTTGAATAGTAGGCTGAGAAGTGAGTTCTGGCTACTAGGTACGACATATATATATATATATATATATATATATATATATATATATATATATATATATATATATATGTCGTACCTAATAGCCAGAATGCACTTTTCAGCCTACTATGCAAGACCCGATTTGCCTAATAAGCCAAGTTTTCATGAATTAATTGTTTTTCGACTACCTAACCTACCTAACCTAACCTAACCTAACTTTTTCGGCTACCTAACCAAACCTAACCTATAAAGATAGGTTAGGTTAGGTTAGGTAGGGTTGGTTAGGTTCGGTCATATATCTACGTTAATTTTAACTCCAATAAAAAAAAATTAACCTCATACATAATGAAATGGGTAGCTTTATCATTTCATAAGAAAAAAATTTGAAAAAATATATTAATTCAGGAAAACTTGGCTTATTAGGCAAATCGGGCCTTGAATAGTAGGCCAAAAAGTGAGTTCTGGCTACTACGTACGACATATATATATATACATATATATAAATATGTCGTACCTAGTAGCCAGAACTCACTTCTCAGCCTACTATTCAAGGCCCGATTTGCCTAATAAGCCAAGTTTTCCTGAACTAATATATTTACTATAATTTTTTTCTTATAAAATGATAAAGCTACCCTTTTCACTATGTATGAGGTCAATTTTTTTTTATTGGAGTTAAAATTAACGTAGATATATGACCGAACCTAACCAACCCTACCTAACCTAACCTAACCTATATATATAGGTTAGGTTAGGTTAGGTAGCCAAAAAAAGCTAGGTTAGGTTAGGTTAGGTAGGTTAGGTAGACGAAAAAACATTAATTCATGAAAACTTGGCCTATTAGGCATATTGGGCCTTGCATAGTAGGCTGAGAAGTGAGTTCTGGCTACTAAGTACGACAAATATATATATACATATATATATATATATATATATATATATATATATATATATATATATATATATATATATATGTCGTACCTAATAGCCAGAATGCACTTATATATATATATATATATATATATATATATATATATATATATATATATATATATATATATATATATATATATATATATATATATATATATATATATATATATATATATATATATATATATATATATATATATATATATATATTGGTGTATACTGGCAGCAGGTTTTCCTTTAAACATGTCTCATTGAATATGACCGCATATTCTGTATTTATTATCTTCTGATTTAGGGCTTCTATCCCTCTAACCTATTTTCCTAGCATCAGGGCTTAGCTGAAAGAGAAGTTCTCCAAAACTCATTTTCGTTATTTCAAGGTGAAGAAAAAAGTGAATTATTATAGAATGTATTTCACTTATTTATACAATTTGCACAACGTTTCGAACCTCCATGGTTCATTCTCAAGTGAAAAGAAATAACAAAACTCGTTGATTTATACTCGTACGGGGTCAGGTGATAAGACAAGTACAATAAAGGTAAAAACAAGGGGGGATAAATGGGGGACGAAGCACATAAGAACATAAGAATAAAGGTAACTGCAGGAAGGCCTATTGGCCCATACGAGGCAGCTTCTATCTATACAAAGATTAATCAAGTGTAATTGGCCTGTTATGTTGAACAGTGTCTTCTGTGTTGGCATCGTTATGTTCTGGTCTTGTCCTTACTCTTATGGTGGGTACAGTAAATAGTTCCGTGATTTGGGTGTTCATGGTAGGTTGTTCTATTCTTATGTGAATTGCTTCAAGAATTTGTGATCTTCTTGCATCTTGGGTTTTGTCTATTATACAGGTATTTTTGTTTAACATTTCTTTTGTTAGAGTAATGTCATGGGCTTGTCTCATGTGATTCCTGGGGGCACCGGATTGATAATGACATGTCAAACGCCTCGTCAGCTTGGTCGACGTCATACATATGTACTTAGATTGAAGGTTACATCCTTCGTGGGGCAAGTGTACATGTATACAACGCTTGACTGCTGTAGAGGGTTCTCCGTCGGCTTCAGGCTGTTTTTGATAAGGAGTTCGGAAGTCTTCTTGGTTTTGTAGAATATGATCAGGTCTATGTTTTGGTTAGTAATGCTTTTTAATGTCCCATACTGACTGACTTTCGCCCTCCTGGACTAAGCTATGCTGAACTCTGTAATTACTATATGAGTACTGGAACACTTGATGATATATTGGACTTGTATCCAAGATTGACCATGTAATATATCAATTATACAATGTATATATATGATGTAACTATATAACCTGAGCTTGTAAAAGCACCTTCATCACCTTCAGTGATTAAGTGCTTAATTGCACACTAGTTTCTTTATCAGCTATCTCACCCTGTCAGAGTAAATGAGACAAATGTATGTGAATGCATGTGTGTGTATATATGTATGTATATGTGCATGTGTATGTATATGTATGGTGTGACGGTAACGCGTTGGTGTTCGGCTGTTCAAAAGCTAGGGGTATGGCCTCGTCACATATAGAAACAAAAAATAGAAAATCTGGAACTTCGTCTGTGGTAAAGTAATGAGAAGACACACAAAACACAAGTAAATTTAACAATGAAATTTTAATTACGTTAGAAAAGCAAAACATGAATAAAATGGACATACAAATTCGTATAATAAAATCAATCAATCAAAATAGTAAGAATAATCAAATGACAAAATGAAAAGTTATGTTAAGACAAGTGGGTAATAACAAGCGAACAATATACAATCAAATAAGAGGTGCAGGAATATTGGCTTTAAGCTATCACCTCTCTTAGTACACGTAAGCCACAGCTTAGTCTACCAACGAGACGTGTTAACCTGATGAAAGCACTGGATATTCTGAGGACTGAGGTCAGGGCGGCCCCAGACATCAAGTAGTGTGGTGGGTGGAGGGCAGGTGCAACTGGACCCGCAGCCAATCAGCGATGAGCAGGCGACAAGACAGGTAGTTTGGTAGTTCGAGGTGGAGCAGGTGTTCCTGGCTGCATACGTTTTGCGCTTCTGGCAAAACTTGGTGTTGTTGTCGTTGTTGGATATTTCTTCCATACTAGTTTTATATAGATTTATATATCGACGTATTTTGGAGGGAAGAGCAGGCTCAATCTCTTGAAGGAGATTATCGTCACAATGGGTATAAAGTATTTATGGAAGCTGATCAGAATTACATTTCACCTTTGTAAATGTACATTAATGACACAATGTAAAAGACACATCAAACATTTTATGTAGGGCATACGTAAATCTGTGTATCTATGTATTTACGTATGTAGGTTAACTTAGCATTATAAAAGCACCGAATCACCTTCTGTGGTTGATTGTTCAATAAACCCTTGAACTATATGTTTAACACATCTCTAACCCTGTCCATGGAGGACAGAAGAAAATGTATATATGCTGGTTAGCATTGTAAATGTGTGGCCACGTCTGTGGTAGAAAATAATAAACAAAAAAACTCCTTTTACGGATTATTTCTTTTATTATTCTTTCCTCTTTTTATGTTCACTGTGCATGGTTGATTTGTAATATAATTTTATTGGAGGTATTGTGGTTTCTGTTCTAGGTTCAGGATTATACCAACGGTCCAAGTGTCTTCTTATAGCAGCGCTTATTTCCGTGTTGCTATATCCGTTGTTCACCAATACCTGAGTTACTCTTTCAAACTCTCTACTCACGTTGCTCCATTCGGAGCGGTGTGTAAGCGCTCGACGAATATAAACAATGAGAACACTGACTTTGTATCTTTGGGGGCACACACTTCTACCGTTCAGGCATAATCCTATGTTGGTGGGCTTGGTATATACGTTGGTGCTTAAAGAGGTTCCTGTTTTTGTTATTAGTACATCCAGGAATGGCAGACTGTTATTTTCACTATTTTCATGTGTAAATCAGAGTACTCCGTTTTACATTTTTACATTTACCGATTTACATTCGCATTTGTGTTCCTCACGTGTGCCCCAAAGAATGAGGTGATTTGAGAAAATGCTATGCCCAAGATTACCATTCGAGTGCCGGCGGGGAAGTGGTTCAAATAGCTTCGGCTATCACTTCCCTATGTCCGGTCATGATGGTCAAGCGGATTAAGGCGTCCTGTACATGCCAGTTGCGTTGCTCCTGGCAGTATGGGTTTGAGTCACTTCTGGGGTGTGAGTTTTCAGTTGCATATAATCCTGGGGACCATTCAGGCTTGTTTGCATATATATATATATATATATATATATATATATATATATATATATATATATATATATATATATATATATATATATATATATGCAAACAAGCCTGAATGGTCCCCAGGACTATATGCAACTGAAAACTCACACCCCAGAAGTGACTCGAACCCATACTCCCAGGAGCAACGCAACTGGTAACTACAGGGGCGCCTTAATCCACTTGACCATCACGGCCGTCAAAAGGAAGTGATAGCCGAGGCTATTTGAGCCACTTCCCCGACGGCAACTCGGATGGTAATCTTGGGCATAGCATTTCACCAAATCACCTCATTCTTTGGGGCACACGTGAGGAACACAAATGCGAACAAGCCTGAATGGTCTCCAGGACTATATGCAACTGAAAACTCACACCCCAGAAGTGACTCGAACCCATACTCCCAGGAGCAACGCAACTGGTAACTACAGGGCGCCTTAATCCACTTGACCATCACGGCCGTCAAAAGGAAGTGATAGCCGAGGCTATTTGAGCCACTTCCCCGACGGCAACTCGGATGGTAATCTTGGGCATAGCATTTCACCAAATCACCTCATTCTTTGGGGCACACGTGAGGAACACAAATGCGAACAAGCCTGAATGGTCCCCAGGACTATATGCGAATGAAAACTCACACCCCAGAAGTGACTCGAACCCATACTCCCAGGAGCAACGCAACTGGTAACTACAGGGCGCCTTAATCCACTTGACCATCACGGCCGTCAAAAGGAAGTGATAGCCGAGGTGTGAGTTTTCATTCGCATATAGTCCTGGGGACCATTCAGGCTTGTTCGCATTTGTGTTCCTCACGTGTGCCCCAAAGAATGAGGTGATTTGGTGAAATGCTATGCCCAAAATTACCATCCGAGTTGCCGTCGGGGAAGTGGCTCAAATAGCCTCGGCTATCACTTCCTTTCTTCCTTTTGACGGCCGTGATGGTCAAGTGGATTAAGGCGCCCTGTAGTTACCAGTTGCGTTGCTCCTGGGAGTATGGGTTCGAGTCACTTCTGGGGTGTGAGTTTTCATTTCAGTTTTCATATATATATATATATATATATATATATATATATATATATATATATATATATATATATATATATATATATATATATATATATATATATATATATATATATATATATATATATATATATATATATATATATATTGTGACGATAATCTCTTTCAAGAGAGATTGAGCCTGCTCTTCCCTACATAAGTACGTCAATATACAAGAGACTATATACAAAATACGTAAACCAAGTATCGCCAAACGTTTTGCCCAGAGAGCAAATCGTATCCAGCACACCATGACACCTGCTACCACCACCATAACCAGCTAACTGCTCATCCTCTGCCTGCCTGTCGCTGATTGGCTGGTGACTCGTCGCCCCTGCCCTCCGC
Organism: Procambarus clarkii; assembly: GCF_040958095.1. Lineage (NCBI taxonomy): Eukaryota > Metazoa > Arthropoda > Malacostraca > Decapoda > Cambaridae > Procambarus > Procambarus clarkii. The sequence goes on from NC_091162.1 coordinate 37,017,149, forward strand.
CGCCACCACAAGTCGACGTCTGGGCTGCAGTGCGGTAGTATCGTCAGAATATCTCAGTGCTCCAACCAGTTGACATCTCTCGCTGGTAGACTAAGCCTTGGCTTTCGTGTGCTAAGGGAGGTGGCAGCTCGAAGCCAGTATTCCAGCACCACTTATATTTTATTTTGCTATCACTGTAACTTACTTGTCTTAACGTAACTTTTTATTTGCCAGTGATTATTCATATTATTTTGTTTGTTGACTTATCTTGCGTATTTTTATGTGATTACCTTTATTCATGTCTTGTTTTTCTAGAGTAATTAAAAATTTCATTGTTTATATACTTGTGTTTTGTGTGTCTTCCCATTACCTTACCACAGACGAAAGCTCCAGCTTTTCTCTTTTTTTTGATTATGTGACGAGGCCCTGCCTTTATAAAGTTTATAAAACCATTTAAAAACTTATAGATTAACAGTTAAACACTTTGTAGGAAACATAAATATTGCACAAAACTCCATTAGAGGCTCCATTAGGACCAGCACTTGCTAATGGTTTTTTAAGCTTTCAGGAGTGAAATTGGTTGGATAAATGTCCTCTGGAATTTAAACCAATTATGTACAGGAGATATATATGTGGATGGCACGTTTGTGGTATTCAAGGACCAATCTCATGTTGATAAGTTTAGAGATTATCTTAATGCTCAACATTGTAATATATGAATCACTGATGAGTGTGATGAATAATTCTCTGTCGTTTCTTGATGTCAAAGGGAGTAATCTTAATGGTTTTAACACTAAAAGTTTACAGAAAACTAACTTTTACAGGTTTAGGTTTAAATGTTATTTCATTTGATCCGGATATTTGTAAGAAAAATACAATTAATATCCTGTTGAATAAAGCTTTGGTGTTATGCTCACAATGCTCCTACGGTGATCAAGAAATTAATTTACTTGTGAAATTGTTTTCAAATAAAGGTTACTCTGCTCATATGGTATATACTTGTATAAGGTATTTCCTATATGAAGAGTTTCACCCTTCTTATAAGGTTACTACGGTAGAAAGGGATATTAACTACATCAAATCACCTTTCTGTAGCACCATTAGTTGTCTGTAGCAAGTCCATTGAGGAAGCCTTTACAACATAGTTATACTCATGAACACTTTAGGCTTCTTTTTTGTGAACACAAACACCAAAGGTCACAACTTCAAATTTAGAGATAAAGTTCCTACGCCTGTGTGCTCTAGTACCGTATATATGTGTAAATGTTCCGCTCTAATGCTGGGTACGTCGGACCTTTAAGATCAGGGTACTGGAGCACACAGGACTCTCCCTTAAGACTGGCTTACCATTACCCAAGCCACCATTCTCAGAGATTAGAAATTATTGTAATGAGCTGATTCATTTTCTCCTGGAATCCGATTTTAAAATCTTGAACACATGCACGACTGGCCAGTCGGATTGAGAATGATAGAATCCTTAAATATATGAGGGCGCTGTGGCCTCTGCCAGATATTAATAGTTCTGCTGCTCAGTAGTACACTGTGTCATTCTCAGCTGGCCTTCTGTTTACATTTATATTCCGTTTTGGCTCCTTCATTATTTGCTTTAGTTCCCCTGATTGGAATCTTTGATACTTACCTCGAGTGTTGACATTTTGTCCTGTTATATTTATTTTAGTTAGGACTTATAATGTAACTTTTGGTGTTGAGTTTTGTGCATTATATGTTTCTTACAAGGTGTCAACTGGTCATTTATAAGTGCTTTAAACTGTTAGTTATTATATAGGTTTTCTTTAAGTGTGTAGTTATTATTATAATTTTAAATTTGTTTTGAGTACCCAAATGATAATTGGATACTTGATAATTATCAAGTTTTAAATTTGGTAAACAAGTTTAATTAGTTTTATCATTTTACGAAAGTTGAAGCGAGTGTTTTGTTTTGTAACTAGTGTGTATTTATCTCTTAAAAGGTATTCTTCTTCAGTAAGAGTTCTTTGTTTTCCTGCTTATTTTAATATAACTTTTGTATTTTAGGTACAGAGACGCCTCACCCCCAGAACAAGTGAGGTGATTCCAAGAAATATCTGTACCCAAGCTGACCACCGAGTGCTGTCGGATGTTGGGTAAAAGTCTCATGACTTCTAACCTTTTTGTACAGTCAGCTGTGGTCTATTGCTTAAAGTACTGGGTACGCTAAGGTGCATGGTGCTCCTGGCTGTCTGGGTTCGAATCCTTTTGAGGGTGTGGAGTTCTCGGCTGTATATTGGCTTGAGGACCATTCAAGCTTTATATATATATATATATATATATATATATATATATATATATATATATATATATATATATATATATATATACATATATATATATATATACATACATATATATATATATATATATATATATATATACATACATATATATATATTCATACATATATATATATATATACATATATATATATATATATATATATATATATATATATATATATATATATATATATATATATATACATACTAGTATATTTTGGTAGCAGTCTTTCCTGTAGACATATATTATTAAATATGACCGAAAAAGTAAGATTAATAATTCTAACACGAATTTTCTCAATCTTTCGTACATTTCTTTTCACTGTTGGAGGTAAATCAAAAATCAATTCTCCAAAATTCATTTTTATTTCTAGTCTGACGCGACACGAGCGCGTTTCGTAAAACTTATTACATTTTCAAAGACTTTAGTTCACAAATACACAACTGAATAGAACTTACGCATCTCCGATTTTATATCTACATTTGAGTGAGGTGGAAGGGGTGATGTGGCATTAACACAAGACAGAACAAGATGTGGCATTAATAGGGTATTAATTTCATCAACACAAGACAGAACAAGAAGTGGTATTAATAGGGTATTAATTTCATCAACACAAGACAGAACACGAAACAATGGATATTGAATTGAAGTGATTGTAGAAAGCCTATTGGTCCATATTTCTTGATGCTTCTATATTGGAGCGGAGTCTTGAGGTGGGTAGACTCCGCTCCAATATAGAAGCATCAAGAAATATGGACCAATAGGCTTTCTACAAACACTTCTATTGAATATCCATTGTTTCGTGTTCTGTCTTGTGTTGATGAAATTAATACCCTATTAATACCACTTCTTGTTCTGTCTTGTGTTGATGAAATTAATACCCTATTAATGCCACATCTTGTTCTGTCTTGTGTTAATGCCACATCACCCCTTCCACCTCACTCAAATGTAGATATAAAATCGGAGATGCGTAAGTTCTATTCAGTTGTGTATTTGTGAACTAAAGTCTTTGAAAATGTAATAAGTTTTACGAAACGCGCTCGTGTCGCGTCAGACTAGAAATAAAAATGAATTTTGGAGAATTGATTTTTGATTTACCTCCAACAGTGAAAAGAAATGTACGAAAGATTTAGAAAATTCGTGTTAGAATTATTAATCTTACTTTTTCGGTCATATTTAATAATATATATATACATACATATATATGTATCTATACATATATATATATATATATATATATATATATATATATATATATATATATATATATATATATATATATATATATATATATATATATATATATATATATATACATATATATATACATATATATATATATATATATATATATATATATATATATATATATATATATATATATATATATATATATATATATATATATATATATATATATATATACATATATATATATATACATATATATATATATATATATATATATATATATATATATATATATATATATATATATATATATATATATATATATTGTCTTATGTTGAGTGATGTATGTGATTGTGGGAGGCAGGATGATTAATGAGGCACTTAACGACCCCATGGTTGTGTCACTACCAACGTGTAACTACACAGTCACATCAGGAGGAAGACAACAGTGAAGGAACAGGTGATGAAACTTAGGGTGGGCGAGGACAGGTACACAGAACATGACAAAGAGGTGTGTGAAGAACTCAACAAAAGGTTCCAGGAGGTCTTTACAATAGAACAGGGAGAAGTCACGGCGCTAGGAGAGGTGGCAGCAAACCAGGTGACCTTGGAAAGGTTCGAAATTACAAGAGATGAGGTCAAGAAGCACCTATTGGAGCTGGATGTGAGAAAAGCTGTTGGGCCGGATGGAATCTCACCATGGGTATTGAAAGAGTGTGCAGGAGCACTTTGCTTGCCACTCTCCATAGTGTATAGTAGGTCACTGGAAACGGGACATCTACCAGAAGTATGGAAGACTGCTAATGTAGTACCAATATTTAAAAAGGGTGACAGACAAGAGGCACTGAACTACAGGCCAGTGTCCTTAACTTGTATACCATGCAAGGTGATGGAGAAGATTGTGAGAAAAAACCTAGTAACACATCTGGAGAGAAGAGACTTCGTGACAACCCATCAACATGGGTTCAGGGAGGGTAAATCTTGCCTTACAGGCTTGATAGAATTCTATGATCAGGTGACAAAGATTAAGCAAGAAAGAGAAGGATGGGCGGACTGCATTTTTTTGGACTGTCGGAAAGCCTTTGACACAGTACCCCATAAAAGGTTGATGCATAAGCTGGAGAAACAGGCAGGAGTAACTGGTAGGGCGCTCCAGTGGATAAGGGAGTACCTAAGAAATAGGAAGCAGTGAGTTATAGTGAGGGGTGAGACCTCAGAATGGCGTGAAGTCACCAGTGGAGTCCCACAGGGCTCTGTACTCGGACCTATCCTGTTTCTGATATACGTAAATGATCTCCCAGAGGGTATAGACTCATTCCTCTCAATGTTTGCTGACGACGCCAAAATTATGAGAAGGATTAAGACAGAGGAGGACAGCTTGAGGCTTCAAGAAGACCTGGACAAGCTGCAGGAATGGTCGAACAAATGGATGTTTGAGTTTAACCCAAGCAAATGTTTTGTAATGAAGATAGGGGTAGGAAGCAGGAGACCAGATACAAGGTATCACTTGGGAGATGAAATACTTCAAGAGTCAGAGAGAGAGAAAGACCTGGGGGTTGATATCACGCCAGACCTGTCCCCTGAAGCTCATATCAAGAGGATAACATCAGCAGCATATGCCAGGTTGGCTAAATAAGAACGGCCTTTAGAAACTTGTGTAAGGAATCTTTCAGAACATTATATATCACATATGTCAGACCAATCCTGGAGTATGCGGCTCCAGCATGGAGTCCATATCTAGTCAAGCATAAGACTAAACTGGAAAAGGTTCAAAGGTTTGCCACCAGACTAGTACCCGAGCTGAGAGGTATGAGCTACGAGGAGAGACTACGGGAATAAAACCTCACTTCGTTGGAAGACAGAAGAGTTAGGGGGGACATGATCACCACATTCAAGATTCTCAAGGGAATCGACAGGGTTGATAAAGACAGGCTATTTAACACAAGGGGCACATGCACTAGGGAACACAGGTGGAAACTGGGTGCCTAAATGAGCCATAGAGATATTAGAAAGAACTTTTTTAGTGTCAGAGTGGTTGACAAATGTAATGCATTAGGAAGCAATGTGGTGGAGGCTGACTCCATACACAGTTTCAAGTGTAGATATGATAGAGCCCAATAGGCTCAGGAACCTGTACACCTGTTGATTGACGGTTGAGAGGCGGGACCAAAGAGCCAGAGCTCAACCCCCGCAAGCACAACTAGGTGACTAGGTGAGTACATTGCCAGTAAGTAAGAACACTTTAAGTAAAGTGGTCCACACCTCACCTGTGAGGAGGATAAGTGAGGTGATTAAGAGCGCATACAATTACTAAGACCATTACCAGGCGATATTAACAAGCAGTAAAGGCCCAGGAATATGAGTTATAACAATGCCGGCTGTTAGAGCCCCATGGTTGTTACACCCTGGGGGACCAGTACACTATACTGGGGGACCAGTACACTATACTGAGGGACCAGTACACTATACTGGGGGACCAGTACACTATACTGGGGGACCAGTACACTATACTGGGGGACCAGTACACTATACTGGGGGACCAGTACACTATACTGGGGGACCAGTACACTATACTGGGGGACCAGTACACTATACTGGGGGACCAGTACACTATACTGGGGGACCAGTACACTATACTGGGGGACCAGTACACTATACTGGGGGACCAGTACACTATACTGGGGGACCAGTACACTATACTGGGGGACCAGTACACTATACTGGGGGACCAGTACACTGGGGGACCAGTACACTGGGGGACCAGTACACTCTACTGGGGGACCAGTACACTATACTGGGGGACCAGTACACTATACTGGGGGACCAGTACACTATACTGGGGGACCAGTACACTATACTGGAGGACCAGTACACTATACTGGGGGACCAGTACACTATACTGGGGGACCAGTACACTGGGGGACCAGTACACTATACTGGGGGACCAGTACACTATACTGGGGGACCAGTACACTGGGGGACCAGTACACTATACTGGGGGACCAGTACACTATACTGGGGGACCAGTACACTGGGGGACCAGTACACTATACTGGGGGACCAGTACACTGGGGGACCAGTACACTATACTGGGGGACCAGTACACTATACTGGGGGACCAGTACACTATACTGGGGGACCAGTACACTATACTGGTGGACCAGTACACTATACTGGGGGACCAGTACACTGGGGGACCAGTACACTATACTGGGGGACAGTACACTATACTGGGGGACCAGTACACTGGGGGACCAGTACACTATACTGGGGGACCAGTACACTGGGGGACCAGTACACTATACTGGGGGACCAGTACACTGGGGGACCAGTACACTATACTGGGGGACCAGTACACTATACTGGGGGACCAGTACACTGGGGGACCAGTACACTATACTGGGGGACTAGTACACTATACTGGGGGACCAGTACACTATACTGGGGGACCAGTACACTATACTGGGGGACCAGTACACTATACTGGGGGACCAGTACACTATACTGGGGGACCAGTACACTATACTGGGGGACCAGTACACTATACTGGGGGACCAGTACACTATACTGGGGGACCAGTACACTATACTGGGGGACCAGTACACTATACTGGGGGACCAGTACACTATACTGGTGGACCAGTACACTGGGGGACCAGTACACTATACTGGGGGACCAGTACACTATACTGGGGGACCAGTACACTGGGGGACCAGTACACTATACTGGGGGACCAGTACACTATACTGGGGGACCAGTACACTATACTGGGGGACCAGTACACTGGGGGACCAGTACACTATACTGGGGGACCAGTACACTGGGGGACCAGTACACTATACTGGGGGACCAGTACACTATACTGGGGGACCAGTACACTGGGGGACCAGTACACTATACTGGGGGACCAGTACACTATACTGGGGGACCAGTACACTATACTGGGGGACCAGTACACTATACTGGGGGACCAGTACACTATACTGGGGGACCAGTACACTATACTGGGGGACCAGTACACTATACTGGGGGACCAGTACACTATACTGGGGGCCCAGTACACTATACTGGGGGACCAGTACACTATACTGGGGGACCAGTACACTATACTGGGGGACCAGTACACTATACTGGGGGACCAGTACACTATACTGGGGGACCAGTACACTATACTGGGGGACCAGTACACTATACTGGGGCACCAGTACACTATACTGGGGGACCAGTACACTATACTGGGGGACCAGTACACTATACTGGGGGACCAGTACACTATACTGGGGCACCAGTACACTATACTGGGGGACCAGTACACTATACTGGGGCACCAGTACACTATACTGGGGGACCAGTACACTATACTGGGGGACCAGTACACTATACTGGTGGACCAGTACACTACACTGGGGGACCAGTACACTATACTGGGGGACCAGTACACTTTACTGGTGGACCAGTACACTATACTGGGGGACCAGTACACTATACTGGGGGACCAGTACACTATACTGGGGGACCAGTACACTATACTGGTGGACCAGTACACTATACTGGTGGACCAGTGCACTATACTGGGGGACCAGTACACTATACTGGGGGACCAGTACACTATACTGGTGGACCAGTACACTATACTGGGGACCAGTACACTATACTGGGGGACCAGTACACTTTACTGGTGGACTAGTACACTTTACTGGTGGACCAGAACACTATACTGGGGGACCAGTACACTATACTGGGGACCAGTACACTATACTGGGGGACCAGTACACTTTACTGGTGGACTAGTACACTTTACTGGTGGACCAGTACACTTTACTGGTGGACCAGTACACTATACTGGGGGACCAGTACACTTTACTGGTGGACCAGTACACTATACTGAGGGACCAGTACACTATACTGGTGGACCAGTACACTATACTGGGGGACCAGTACACTATACTGGGGGACCAGTACACTATACTGGGGGACCAGTACACTATACTGGGGGACCAGTACACTATACTGGGGGACCAGTACACTATACTGGGGGACCAGTGCACTATACTGGTGGACCAGTACACTATACTGGGGGACCAGTGCACTATACTGGGGAACCAGTACACTATACTGGTGGACCAGTACACTATACTGGTGGACCAGTACACTATACTGGGGGACCAGTGCACTATACTGGGGAACCAGTACACTATACTGGTGGACCAGTACACTATACTGGGGACCAGTACACTATACTGGGGGACCAGTGCACTATACTGGGGGACCAGTACACTATACTGGGGGACCAGTACACTATACTGGGGACCAGTGCACTATACAGGTGGACCAGTACACTATACTGGGGAACCAGTGCACTATACTGGGGGACCAGTACACTAAACTGGGGGACCAGTACACTATAATGGCGGACCAGTACACTATACTGGGGGACCAGTACACTATACTGGTGGACTAGTACACAATACTGAGGGACCAGCACACTATACTAGTGGACCAGTACACAATACTGGGGGAGCAGTACACTATACTGGTGGATATTCACTCTATAGTAAATCACTTCTTTTCTTCACCTTAAAAGTACGAAAATGAGTTTTGGAGAACTCCTATTTCAATTAAACCCTGATGCTAAAAAAATAGTTAGAGGGATAGAAGCCCTAAATCAGAAAATAAAAAATACAGAATATGCGGTCATATTCAATGAAACATGTTTGAAAGAAAACCTGCTGCCAGTATACACCAATATATATATATATATATATATATATATATATATATATATATATATATATATATATATATATATATATATATATATATATATATATATATATATATATATATTGTACCTCTATATATATATATGTGTATATATATATATATATATATATATATATATATATATATATATATATATATATATGCAAACAAGCCTGAATGGTCCCCAGGACTATATACAACTGAAAACTCACACCCCCAGAAGTGACTCGTACCCTTACTGCCAGGAGCAACGCAACTGGTATGTACAGGGACGCCTTAATCCGCTTGACCATCACGACCGGACATAAGGAAGTGATAGCCGAAGCTATTTGAACCACTTCCCCGCCGGCATTCGGATGGTAATCTTGGGCATAGCTTTTTTTCAAATCACCTCATTCTTTGGGGCACATGTGAGGAACACAAATGCAAACAAGCCTGAATGGTCCCACGGACTATATACAACTGAAAACTCACACCCCAGAAGTGACTCGAACCCATACTGCCAGGAGCAATGCAACTGGTATGTACAGGGACGCCTTAATCTGCTTGACCATCACGACTGGACATAAGGAAGTGATAGCCGAAGCAATTTGAACCACTTCCCCGCCGGCACTCGGATGGTAATCTTGGGCATAGCATATTTATCTTGGGCTTGTTTGCATTTGTGTTATTTGTGTGTAGAATATAGTTGTACATTAATTGGCTGTTGATTGCTGGTGTTGACTTTTTGATGTGTAGTGCCCCACTGATGTCAAGCCGCCTGCTATCGCCGTACCTATCGATGATTTCTGTGTTGTTTGTTAAAATTTCTCTGGTGATGGTCTGGTTGTGAGAAGAGATTATGTGTTCCTTAATGGCTCCCTGTTGCTTATGCATTGTTAGTCAATGCCAATCTACTCATGAAAAACTCGCCAGACACCAAGCAGAACGCTTTGAAGGAGACCAATGTCGTCTATGCCTTTAAATGCCCACTTGGGGACTGTAAGCCCCAAAGAACTCAGCATATAGGCAAGACAACAACGTCTCTTTCTAGGCGACTAACAATGCATAAGCAACAGGGCTCCATCAAGGAACACATAATCTCTTCTCACAACCAGACCATCACCAGAGAAATCTTAACAAACAACAAAGAAATCATCGATAGGTACGGCGATAGCAGGCGGCTTGACATCAGTGGGGCACTACACATCAAAACGTCAACACCAGCAATCAACAGCCAATTAATGCACAACTATATTCTACCTACTTCAAGACCTCGAACCAATATGGAAGCAGCAAGAGGAAGTATGGGCCAATAGACCTTCTGCAGTTACTTCCATTCATATGTTCACTTATCCAAGTTATACCATTCTTTCGTGTTCTGTCTTGTGTTTGTCACCTCGCCCAAAACTTTTGTACCATATCACCTCACCCAATAGAGTATAAATACGAAGAATTTGTGTGTAAATTAAGTCTTTGAAAATGTAATACGAATTACGAAACGCGTTCAGGCGTCAGACAATTAAAAAATGTATTTCGGAGAATTGTTATTTTTATTACCACCGACAGTGAAGAAAAACAATAAGAAATATTGAGAAGATTCGTGTTAGAATTATTAATCTTACCTTTTCGGTCATATTCAACATCATACGTTTACAAGAAAGACTGCTACCAAAATATACTATTATATTATTAGAATGTATGAAATAATATATTAGTATGATTGTGTCTGTTTGAAAGTGGTTACTTTCGTACATAGTGGGAGTGATTAGAGAATGTTTCTGCTGAATGGTAACTGTGGGGGTTGCCAGGGAGCGCTTGATGCTTGAGGCCCACCAAGTTAGTGGCTGGTGGAGGTCTGTGCTGTGAACATGTTAAGGTCAGTGTAAGTCTTTATTCTGTATGTAGTTGATAGTCATCTGTGGAGACAGATTAAATATTATAAGCCATATGAAGTCTAAACTTAACAGGTTATCTTGGGAATAGTGTTGTGCCGTTTTATTCTGAATATATATATATATATACATTACTTTTTATATATACATTGTTCCTTTTATTTTATTTATTAAATTGTGTCTAGTAGGAGCATCCTGGTGTATTTATTTTACTTCATAGTATTCTTACCCTAAAGATTACTCGTGCTGACAGGTACACGGGCCAGATAACAAATTATGGGGGCCTGTCTGGGAGTTGTTCCTACATTATAATCACCGCTTATTAATACACATATAAATAATTAATTATTCATTATTAGCAGTACATATTATTAATATTACTTGCTTTCCTAGGTACAGTGAAATTAGTGTCTTAGTATAGACGTTGCAGCAAGTAGAGGATACTTACTGTGTTCCATACTGCCTGTGTTTGTGTTACCTACAAGGCTTCATGACTTAAGGTAAGTGTTGTTGCTTGTGCAGGGGCCAAGCTGGTGTTCAGTACTGTTGTAGTTTTACATTTTGTGTGTGCAGTGTTATTTGAGAAATATGGAAAACCAAGAGGAATTGTTGCTGTCAGAGGCAGACTTTGAAGGGATTGAAAAACTGACAAAGTCTGCCTTGATTTATAAGGCAGGTAAATTAGATTTATCAACTAATAACAGAATGGTTAAAGCCAAGTTAGTAAAGTTGATAGTCACCCACCTAGTAGAAGAAGAAACTAGAAGACGATGTTCTAGAGGAATTAGCTGAAGGGTCATGTGATCACTTAGCATTAAAACGCCTTGAGTTGGAATCTCAGATTGAACTAGCTAGGATAGAGACTCAAAAGCAACAAACACAACAACAAGTAGAACTAGAGTCACAGAATGCCAGGATTGAGGCTCAGTTGAAACTAGAGGAAGCTAGGAATAAGCTAGCAGAGGACCACACTAGACAATTAGAAATCCAACGATAGATGGCAGAAGATAGTAACAGGGGTTGCAATACAGAGAATTGCAGCTGGACATAGTAATACTCGTAATAATTCAAACAGTACCAATCAACAGTCTAGAATTAATAAATATGAAGAGTTACCAAAGTTTTATGAAGAATATCCTGAGATATTCTTCTCTCATTTTACTAAAATTACAATCAGCATGAATTGGTCTGTAGATCAGTGGGTTGCAATCATGCAAAGTCAGTTAAGAGTTAAAGCTCAGGAGGTCTTTGCATCACTTCCTGTTGCTAACAGTTTTGATTTTGAAAAGAGCATCTTAAATGTTTATCAATTAAATCCAGAGGCGCATAGACAAAAATTTCGTGGATTAAAAAGAGCACATGATCAGACTATAGCTGACTTTATAAGGTTAAAAGTAAATTACTGTGACAGATGGCTTAAATCACTTACAATTACAGAGTTTGACACACTTAGAAACCTTCTAATTACTGAAGAGGTATTATCTTGTCTCGCAGATAGATTATCAACCTATATGGCAGAACAATTGAATGTTCCTGACATTTATGAGCTCTCAAAGCTCACTGATGAGCACGAGTTACTCATAAGGGTACATTTTAGAGCCCAGTCCAATAATGTTAATAGTAGACTAAATCCTAATGCTCATAAAAATATTCACCAGACTAAACCCAGATATAATCCACCTGCAACTCCCATGAAGTCTTCTCTTGCTAAACCTAAGATTGAGAACACTCAGTTGGGGGATGCAACACCCTAGTAATGTAATTACTAAGTCTTTAGTGGATGTGACAGAGTCAACTCTTGACAGTAGATTTTGCCCTCATTGCAAGAGAAAAGGTCATGTCATAACTTCCTGCTTTCAGAAACACCCAGAGTTAAGACCTACGGGTCTCATTTTTAATAGAGGTGTGCAGAGTAGATATACTAAGCATGTTACTGCAGATCCCAAATGGATAGCCACATATACTCCACACATGTATGCTGGAGAATTATTGTGTAATAATAGTAAATGGAAGCCAGTTGTTCTCTTACGAGACACTGACGCTTCCCTGACTTTGATTTCAGCTTGTGTACTCTCAAATGTTGCAAAGAGAGATATTGGGGAGTCTGTAGTTCTTCAGAGTGTTGCAGGATATCAAACTGTACCTCTGATAGATGTTAATTTTGGGTCCACCATTACCCCCAAGCTTGTGCACTGTTGGTGTTAGTAAACAGTTGCCCATCCCAGGTGTGGATGTTATTTTGGGTAATGATGTGGCTATAAACCATGTTGTTGGGAAGGTTGATCCCATTTTATTACCAGAATCTGTTATTTTGAGTAAACAGCCAGATGCAGTGGATGGTGATATCTACCCTGCCTGTGCCGAGTCTAGTTATTTTATTTTATTTTTATTTTTATATATTTATATACAAGAAGGTACATTGGGTTTGTGAGAATACATAGCATAGTATTTACAATCTTGTAAAGCCACTAGTACGCGCAGCGTTTCGGGTCTGGTCTTTAATCTAACAGATAATTTTAAGTAGGTAGTTCTGTGAGTAAACAGCCAGATGCAGTGGATGGTGTTATCAACCCTGCCTGTGCTTGGTCTAGTTCTGTGAGTAAACAGCCAGATGCAGTGGATGGTGTTATCAACCCTGCCTGTGCTTGGTCTAGTTCTGTGAGTAAACAGCAAGATGCAGTGGATGGTGTTATCAACCCTGCCTGTGCTTGGTCTAGTTCTGTGAGTAAACAGCAAGATGCAGTGGATGGTGTTATCAACCCTGCCTGTGCTTGGTCTAGTTCTGTGAGTAAACAGCAAGATGCAGTGGATGGTGTTATCAACCCTGCCTGTGCTTGGTCTAGTTCTGTGAGTAAACAGCAAGATGCAGTGGATGTCGGAAAATCCGACACCATTTAATATATCATACAGATAATAGCTGTATTACCAACAAGTTACCCATAGAAAACGTAACTTGTAGTGGAATTACCATCTAAAGAAAACGGGATATCATCACCACATACCATTATAATTCACCAGCTATTTTGCTGGGAATTATTCTTAAATACATTAGTCTTTGGACTTTACCATAATAAAAACATCTTATATAAATTAACTTAATTATCAATGTTAAAGTAGAGTAAATGTGACCCTTCTATCACTTATTGACATCTGGACAAAGTAGGCCAGGCGTCAGGAGGAAGGGGGGCAGCCATTGTTGTGTCACCTCCGAGACGTGTGGAGCAAATTTAGCTCCTATCATATCTGGACAATGTCGGCCAGTAACGTCAATAGTATGGAGTGTTAAACAGCCATTGTTTATATTGAGACCAGAGGCTCACACGGGAGCAAATTCGGCTCCTGTTAATTTTACTTGGACGTAGTGTTATGGAAACCAAAGGTACCATCTCCAACACGATGTCTACAATTCAAGTTAAGTGTTCTTTCCGAAACCCATGTATCTTTCATTTATGGCCATTAATGTCATTATATAGGGTGTTCCGGTTAGAGCACGTGGAAGCCTCAAACTAAAGGTAATTAAGCCAGGTCTTCATGTTCCATGTACAGTTTTCTCTGAAATACTTGTCATATAGGATTCTGGCTTCACAGCTAGCGCACTTTTGACAGGTCAAGACGAGGAAGCAAGATTTGTGCACCAGTTACTGGGTGATATGGAAGCTACCTCAAAGAGGATAATTTGGTGTCTACACCCTAGTTATACCTGGTGGACTAACCTGCTGTACTATAAGATAAGGAACCTCTTCAATGTATGTAGTTACTGTAGTTTGATTGGCTGCATATATATTAATTTAATAACCCCCCCTAATGTGTAGAGGATCGATTTGTGAGATTATGAGATTATTGCAGAAATACAGTCCACTTATCATTATACAAATTGCTATCGAAGTATATAAATTAACGTAAATATAAATTCTATATATATTCATATAAATTAAATAAATATAAATCTCACAGGTCGGTTCCCACAGTGGATGGTGTTATCAACCCTGCCTGTGCTTGGTCTAGTTCTGTGAGTAAACAGCAAGATGCAGTGGATGGTGTTATCAACCCTGCCTGTGCTTGGTCTAGTTCTGTGAGTAAACAGCAAGATGCAGTAGATGGTGTTATCAACCCTGCCTGTGCTTGGTCTAGTTCTGTGAGTAAACAGCAAGATGCAGTGGATGGTGTTATCAACCCTGCCTGTGCTTGGTCTAGTTCTGTGAGTAAACAGCAAGATGCAGTGGATGGTGTTATCAACCCTGCCTGTGCTTGGTCTAGTTCTGTGAGTAAACAGCAAGATGCAGTGGATGGTGTTATCAACCCTGCCTGTGCTTGGTCTACTTCTGTGAGTAAACAGCAAGATGCAGTGGATGGTGTTATCAACCCTGCCTGTGCTTGGTCTAGTTCTGTGAGTAAACAGCAAGATGCAGTGGATGGTGTTATCAACCCTGCCTGTGCTTGGTCTAGTTCTGTGAGTAAACAGCAAGATGCAGTGGATGGTGTTATCAACCCTGCCTGTGCTTGGTCTACTTCTGTGAGTAAACAGCAAGATGCAGTGGATGGTGTTATCAACCCTGCCTGTGCTTGGTCTACTTCTGTGAGTAAACAGCCAGATGCAGTGCATGGTGTTATCAACCCTGCCTGTGCTAAGTCCAGTTGTAATATTGTTTCAGTTGTCAGTTCTGCCACTACCAAGGTAATTGTTCCAGAGACCAGAACTCCTGCAGAGGAGAAGTGGGAGGTGGATTTTCAGAATTCATGTGTGACCAGCCTGGTTGTCGAGAGTGAGTCAGTTGTAGAGCCCTAGCTTAATGGAAGGTGATGGGGCTGGGGTCATTTGCACGCTCGCTCCCGGAATTGTGTCATTGGCTTTGTGTAAGATGAGTAGAATTGACCCCGAGATACCAGAGAGTAGCAAGGAGACAGTCTGTACTGTAGGTCCATTGTTGGAGAGTGTGGGAGAGCAGCCAGAGGATCAGACGAGTAGATGGAGTACCTGTGAGTCTCCCTCTTCAGTTGTCTATGAGGATGTGACACATCTTGGTACAGTTCTTGATGGTAAACAGACAGTCCTCCAAGCATCTCCAGATTATATCATGGGAGGACAATTTAGTAAATGTTGTGTGACTATTAATGGTGTTAACATTTCTTCTAGGCCTAAGTTGCAGAGTGTTGTGGCCAGTTATTATTATTCCATCTGGAGTAAGTGTTTATCATTGGGTAATTAGAGTCAGTGTTCTTAGGACTTTATTGCAATCTATTGTTATTCCAGAGGAGCCATTCTTCCTTGTAGTGATGGACTGTGGGACATCTGTGTCCAGCACTGTCGTTGAGCAGTGAGAGTTTACTCCTATAAGCTGTATACCCCAGTTGTCTGAGACAAGCAGAGAAAGTTTACTCCTATAAGTTGTATACCCAGTTGTCTGAGACAGTTGCGCGGAATTCTAGAACAGTGTCTCTACTTATATTTCTAGTACACTATATTACTGCAAGAGTAGATAACAAAATATGTGTTCAGATCAAGTGTTGTACTGACTTTCAGAGTCAATATGGTGTTGGAGCATTTTGTCAGACTGTGAAGCAGAGGTTCAAGGTCCCAGGCGTGTGTTTTAAGTTGGAATGGGACAAGGTTATCCCACCTGGTTGGTTTTGATGAGTGTGTAGGGTTACAGGTTGTCCTTGGGTGGTTCCCTGGTAATCTGGTTATCATCTTCAAGGTGATAAGACCCCTAACACTATTGTGGGATTATTTGATGTCACCAGCAGGAAGTCCCTTACTGAGTAAAGTCCCATATTAAGTGTTGTCAAAGTTTTAAAGTGGTTTTGTTATTTTCTTGGGAGGCGAGGAAGGTTATGAAGGTGTGGCTTGTAATAAAGTTCACAATAAGAGGGTGTGAGCTTGTCCCTGGAGTTGTGATTGGGATACTGTGCATAGGAATATTCCTGTTGTCTCTCACTGATCGCTCTGACAGAGTTGTGAAGCGACTGACTTATTTGTTCACTCATGATGGTCATCTGAGTCAGTTCAGACAGGTCGTCTTTGCACTTGTCTTTGGGGTTCGTGTCTGTTGTGTCGGAAGTAAGAGGCTTCCTGAGGAGTGTTCCTGTCTTGTTGGCAGACTGTCGTGCCGTTTTATTCTGAATATATATACATTGCTTTTTATATATACATTGTTCCTTTATTTTCTTTATCAAATTGTGTCTACTAGGAGCATCCTGGTGTATCTATTTTACTTCATAGTATTCTTACCCTAAAGATTACCCGATTGAGGGTTGTGGTTGTGATGTGAGGGTTGTGGTTGTGAAGCTTGAGGGGTTGTGGTTGTGAAGCTTGAGGGTTGTGGTTGTGAAGCTTGAGGGGTTGTGGTTGTGAAGCTTGAGGGGTTGTGGTTGTGAAGCTTGAGGGTTGTGGTTGTGAAGCTTGAGGGTTGTGGTTGTGAAGCTTGATGGGTTGTGGTTGTGAAGCGTGAGGGTTGTGGTTGTGAAGCTTGAGGGTTGTGGTTGTGAAGCTTGAAGGGTTGTGGTTGTGAAGCTTGAGGGTTGTGGTTGTGAAGCTTGAGGGTTGTGGTTGTGAAGCTTGAGGGTTGTGGTTGTGAAGCTTGAGGGTTGTGGTTGTGAAGCTTGAGGGGTTGTAGTTGTGAAGCTTGAGGGTTGTGGTTGTGAAGCTTGAGGGGTTGTGATAGTGAAGCTTGAGGGTTGTGGTTGTGAAGCTTGAGGGTTGTAGTTGTGAAGCTTGAGGGTTGTGGTTGTGAAGCTTGAGGGGTTGTGGTTGTGAGGGTTGTGGTTGTGAAGCTTGAGGGTTGTGGTTGTGAAGCTTGAGGGGTTGTAGTTGTGAAGCTTGAGGGTTGTGGTTGTGAAACTTGAGGGGTTGTGGTTGTGAAGCTTGAGGGTTGTGGTTGTGAAGCTTGAGGGTTGTAGTTGTGAAGCTTGAGGGTTGTGGTTGTGAAGCTTGAGGGGTTGTGGTTGTGAGGGTTGTGGTTGTGAAGCTTGAGGGTTGTGGTTGTGAGGGTTGTGGTTGTGAAGCTTGAGGGTTGTGGTTGTGAAGCTTGAGGGTTGTGGTTGTGAAGCTTGAGGGTTGTGGTTGTGAAGCTTGAGGGGTTGTGGTTGTGAAGCTTGAGGGGTTGTGGTTGTGAAGTGAGGGTTGTGGTTGTGAAGCTTGAGGGGTTGTGGTTGTGAAGTGAGGGTTGTGGTTGTGAAGCTTGAGGGGTTGTGGTTGTGAAGCTTGAGGGTTGTGGTTGTGAAGCTTGAGGGGTTGTGGTTGTGAAGCTTGAGGGTTGTGGTTGTGAAGCTTGAGGGTTGTAGTTGTGAAGCTTGAGGGTTGTGGTTGTGAAGCTTGAGGGGTTGTGGTTGTGAAGCTTGAGGGGTAGTGGTTGTGAAGTGAGGGTTGTGGTTGTGAAGCTTGAGGGGTTGTGGTTGTGAAGTGAGGGTTGTGGTTGTGAAGCTTGAGGGGTTGTGGTTGTGAAGCTTGAGGGTTGTGGTTGTGAAGCTTGAGGGGTTGTGGTTGTGAAGCTTGAGGGGTTGTGGTTGTGAAGCTTGAGGGGTTGTGGTTGTGAAGTGAGGGTTGTGGTTGTGAAGCTTGAGGGGTTGTGGTTGTGAAGTGAGGGTTGCGGTTGTGAAGTGAGGGTTGTGGTTGTGAAGCTTGAGGGTTGTGGTTGTGAAGCTTGAGGGGTTGTGGTTGTGAAGCTTGAGGGTTGTGGTT
This sequence comes from Procambarus clarkii, assembly GCF_040958095.1. Classification (NCBI taxonomy): domain Eukaryota; kingdom Metazoa; phylum Arthropoda; class Malacostraca; order Decapoda; family Cambaridae; genus Procambarus; species Procambarus clarkii. Next base: position 37,035,947 of record NC_091162.1, read on the forward strand.
GTGAAGCTTGAGGGGTTGTGGTTGTGAAGCTTGAGGGTTGTGGTTGTGAAGCTTGAGGGTTGTGGTTGTGAAGCTTGAGGGGTTGTGGTTGTGAAGTGAGGGTTGTGGTTGTGAAGCTTGAGGGGTTGTGGTTGTGAAGCTTGAGGGTTGTGGTTGTGAAGCTTGATGGGTTGTGGTTGTGAAGCTTGATGGGTTGTGGTTGTGAAGCGTGAGGGTTGTGGTTGTGAAGCGTGAGGGTTGTGGTTGTGAAGCTTGAAGGGTTGTGGTTGTGAAGCTTGAGGGTTGTGGTTGTGAAGCTTGATGGGTTGTGGTTGTGAAGCTTGAGGGTTGTGGTTGTGAAGCTTGAGGGGTTGTGGTTGTGAAGCGTGAGGGTTGTGGTTGTGAAGCTTGATGGGTTGTGGTTGTGAAGCTTGAGGGGTTGTGGTTGTGAAGCGTGAGGGTTGTGGTTGTGAAGCTTGATGGGTTGTGGTTGTGAAGCTTGAGGGTTGTAGTTGTGAAGCTTGAGGGTTGTGGTTGTGAAGCTTGAGGGTTGTGGTTGTGAAGCGTGAGGGTAGTGGTTGTGAAGCTTGAGGGTTGTAGTTGTGAAGCTTGAGGGTTGTGGTTGTGAAGCTTGAGGGGTTGTGGTTGTGAAGCTTGAGGGTTGTGGTTGTGAAGCTTGAGGGGTTGTGGTTGTGAAGCTTGAGGGTTGTGGTTGTGAAGCGTGAGGGTTGTAGTTGTGAAGCTTGAGGGTTGTGGTCGTGAAGCTTGAGGGTTGTGGTTGTGAAGCTTGAGGGGTTGTGGTTGTGAAGCTTGAGGGTTGTGAAGCTTGAGGGGTTGTGGTTGTGAAGCTTGAGGGTTGTGGTTGTGAAGTGTGAGGGTTGTGGTTGTGAAGCTTGAGGGGTTGTGGTTGTGAAGTGAGGGTTGTGGTTGTGAAGCTTGAGGGGTTGTGGTTGTGAAGCTTGAGGGTTGTGGTTGTGAAGCTTGAGGGTTGTGGTTGTGAAGCTTGATGGGTTGTGGTTGTGAAGCGTGAGGGTTGTGGTTGTGAAGCTTGAGGGTTGTGGTTGTGAAGCTTGAAGGGTTGTGGTTGTGAAGCTTGAGGGTTGTGGTTGTGAAGCTTGAGGGTTGTGGTTGTGAAGCTTGAGGGTTGTGGTTGTGAAGCTTGAGGGTTGTGAAGCTTGAGGGGTTGTAGTTGTGAAGCTTGAGGGTTGTGGTTGTGAAGCTTGAGGGGTTGTGGTTGTGAAGCTTGAGGGTTGTGGTTGTGAAGCTTGAGGGTTGTAGTTGTGAAGCTTGAGGGTTGTGGTTGTGAAGCTTGAGGGGTTGTGGTTGTGAGGGTTGTGGTTGTGAAGCTTGAGGGTTGTGGTTGTGAAGCTTGAGGGGTTGTAGTTGTGAAGCTTGAGGGTTGTGGTTGTGAAACTTGAGGGGTTGTGGTTGTGAAGCTTAAGGGTTGTGGTTGTGAAGCTTGAGGGTTGTAGTTGTGAAGCTTGAGGGTTGTGGTTGTGAAGCTTGAGGGGTTGTGGTTGTGAGGGTTGTGGTTGTGAAGCTTGAGGGTTGTGGTTGTGAGGGTTGTGGTTGTGAAGCTTGAGGGTTGTGGTTGTGAAGCTTGAGGGTTGTGGTTGTGAAGCTTGAGGGTTGTGGTTGTGAAGCTTGAGGGGTTGTGGTTGTGAAGCTTGAGGGTTGTGGTTGTGAAGCTTGAGGGTTGTGGTTGTGAAGCTTGAGGGTTGTGGTTGTGAAGCTTGAGGGGTTGTGGTTGTGAAGCTTGAGGGGTTGTGGTTGTGAAGTGAGGGTTGTGGTTGTGAAGCTTGAGGGGTTGTGGTTTGAAGTGAGGGTTGTGGTTGTGAAGCTTGAGGGGTTGTGGTTGTGAAGCTTGAGGGTTGTGGTTGTGAAGCTTGAGGGGTTGTGGTTGTGAAGCTTGAGGGTTGTGGTTGTGAAGCTTGAGGGTTGTAGTTGTGAAGCTTGAGGGTTGTGGTTGTGAAGCTTGAGGGGTTGTGGTTGTGAAGCTTGAGGGGTAGTGGTTGTGAAGTGAGGGTTGTGGTTGTGAAGCTTGAGGGGTTGTGGTTGTGAAGTGAGGGTTGTGGTTGTGAAGCTTGAGGGGTTGTGGTTGTGAAGCTTGAGGGTTGTGGTTGTGAAGCTTGAGGGGTTGTGGTTGTGAAGCTTGAGGGGTTGTGGTTGTGAAGCTTGAGGGGTTGTGGTTGTGAAGTGAGGGTTGTGGTTGTGAAGCTTGAGGGGTTGTGGTTGTGAAGTGAGGGTTGCGGTTGTGAAGTGAGGGTTGTGGTTGTGAAGCTTGAGGGTTGTGGTTGTGAAGCTTGAGGGGTTGTGGTTGTGAAGCTTGAGGGTTGTGGTTGTGAAGCTTGAGGGGTTGTGGTTGTGAAGCTTGAGGGTTGTGGTTGTGAAGCTTGAGGGTTGTGGTTGTGAAGCTTGAGGGGTTGTGGTTGTGAAGTGAGGGTTGTGGTTGTGAAGCTTGAGGGGTTGTGGTTGTGAAGCTTGAGGGTTGTGGTTGTGAAGCTTGATGGGTTGTGGTTGTGAAGCTTGATGGGTTGTGGTTGTGAAGCGTGAGGGTTGTGGTTGTGAAGCTTGAGGGTTGTGGTTGTGAAGCTTGAAGGGTTGTGGTTGTGAAGCTTGAGGGTTGTGGTTGTGAAGCTTGATGGGTTGTGGTTGTGAAGCTTGAGGGTTGTGGTTGTGAAGCTTGAGGGGTTGTGGTTGTGAAGCGTGAGGGTTGTGGTTGTGAAGCTTGATGGGTTGTGGTTGTGAAGCTTGATGGGTTGTGGTTGTGAAGCTTGATGGGTTGTGGTTGTGAAGCTTGAGGGTTGTAGTTGTGAAGCTTGAGGGTTGTGGTTGTGAAGCTTGAGGGTTGTGGTTGTGAAGCGTGAGGGTAGTGGTTGTGAAGCTTGAGGGTTGTAGTTGTGAAGCTTGAGGGTTGTGGTTGTGAAGCTTGAGGGGTTGTGGTTGTGAAACTTGAGGGTTGTGGTTGTGAAGCTTGAGGGGTTGTGGTTGTGAAGCTTGAGGGTTGTGGTTGTGAAGCTTGAGGGTTGTAGTTGTGAAGCTTGAGGGTTGTGGTCGTGAAGCTTGAGGGTTGTGGTTGTGAAGCTTCAGGGGTTGTGGTTGTGAAGCTTGAGGGTTGTGAAGCTTGAGGGGTTGTGGTTGTGAAGCTTGAGGGTTGTGGTTGTGAAGTGTGAGGGTTGTGGTTGTGAAGCTTAAGGGTTGTGGTTGTGAAGTGTGAGGGTTGTGGTTGTGAAGCTTAAGGGTTGTGGTTGTGAAGTGTGAGGGTTGTAGTTGTGAAGCTTGAGGGTTGTGGTTGTGAAGCTTGAGGGTTGTAGTTGTGAAGCTTGAAGGTTGTGGTTGTGAAGCTTGAGGGTTGTAGTTGTGAAGCTTGAGGGTTGTGGTTGTGAAGCTTGAGGGTTGTGGTTGTGAAGTGTGAGGGTTGTGGTTGTGAAGCTTAAGGGTTGTGGTTGTGAAGTGTGAGGGTTGTAGTTGTGAAGCTTAAGGGTTGTGGTTGTGAAGTGTGAGGGTTGTGGTTGTGAAGCTTAAGGGTTGTGGTTGTGAAGTGTAAGGGTTGTGGTTGTGAAGCTTGAGGGTTGTGGTTGTGAAGTGTGAGGGTTGTGGTTGTGAAGCTTGAGGGTTGTAGTTGTGAAGCTTGAGGGTTGTGGTTGTGAAGCTTGAGGGTTGTGGTTGTGAAGCTTAAGGGTTGTGGTTGTGAAGTGTGAGGGTTGTAGTTGTGAAGCTTGAGGGTTGTAGTTGTGAAGCTTGAGGGTTGTAGTTGTGAAGCTTGAGGGTTGTGGTTGTGAAGCTTGAGGGTTGTGGTTGTGAAGCTTGAGGGCTGTGGTTGTGAAGCTTGAGGGTTGTGGTTGTGAAGCTTGAGGGTTGTGGTTGTGAAGCTTGAGGGTTGTGGTTGTGAAGCGTGAGGGTTGTGGTTGTGAAGCTTGAGGGTTGTGGTTGTGAAGCTTGAGGGTTGTGGTTGTGAAGCTTGAGGGTTGTGGTTGTGAAGCTTGAGGGTTGTGGTTGTGAAGCTTGAGGGTTGTGGTTGTGAAGCGTGAGGGTTGTGGTTGTGAAGCTTGAGGGTTGTGGTTGTGAAGCTTGAGGGTTGTGGTTGTGAAGCTTGAGGGTTGTGGTTGTGAAGCTTGAGGGTTGTGGTTGTGAAGCTTGAGGGTTGTGGTTGTGAAGCGTGAGGGTTGTGGTTGTGAAGCTTGAGGGTTGTGGTTGTGAAGCGTGAGGGTTGTGGTGGCGGGAACTGCGAGTGGGTGTTACTGGTGTCCGGATGTCATCACTCAATGTTCCCTTTCCCTTAACAAATGGACCTTTGCGTGAAGAGGTTCTCGCTCTTGTTTTACTGTAGAGGAAATATTTGGGGTTTGAATTTCGCTAATGGTTTTGTGCTCTCTCTTTGTCTCTCCTGCGCTCTCGTCCATGCCTTTAATTTTAACTCAATATTTTATATTTTACTTCACAGCCTTTCTTTCCCTTCGCGGGAGGTGTTAGGGCCTCGTCACCACCGCCTGAGTGGGGCCTGGTAATTCCAGCGCCATCTATGAGTCGGTACTCAAACTCCCCGGGAATTGGACGCTACGTAGACAACGCCATCTATGGGTGGTGGAGTGATCGTGGCAAATGGTTCAAGATTCCTGCCTTGGCTAGCAAGTGAGGTCATTGTGGATGACCTCTGAGGTGGCGACTCAAGAGCAGCGCCATCTGTTGTTCTACGAAGCACAATGTCAATGTCCCCAGTGAATAAGTGTTCCTTCCTAGTTTCACCAGTACCGTATACTTAACTGATGACGTGTTTGTGTCCACAGAGGTGACGTGGGGCACCAGTGGTGCTGAGGAGGGCAGTGTGACCTTGGGCAGCCTATGTTCTCCCGACTTAGTCCAGCCAGACGACTAAGTAACCGCCGCCGATCTGATGCAGAGTGAAGTAGTAGTGTAAGACATCGTCGGATACCGGGACTGGATTCGGGGAGAAACTGGAGACAGTGAGGTGGCTGTTGAGAAGTGCTGGTAGCCGGTCACTACCCTTGTAGTGACTGTGTTGTGGCCCCATTCAGCGCGTGGCTGAGGTTCTCTGCCAGCAAGTGGCTGGAGAGTGGTCGTGGGGTGGAGGCACCTCGTGATACTGTCGGTGGGCTGACCCACGGGAAAGGTAAACTCGCCAGGACGGTTGGAGAAGGTACTGAGTGTGGAGTAAACACTGGGACTGACGGGTTCTACAATGTGTGTGCGTTTTGAGGGTCCTGTGTCCGGTGTGAAAGGGCCTCACTGTGTATAAGTATAGTAATAGTCCTTTTATATCTATTTATGGGTTAAGTGTAAATATATGGTGTCAATTGCAGGCTGGAAAGATATTGCAAATCAAATGCAATATCTTTCATAGACAACTGGGAACACTTCTATGGAAGAAATGAAATGTATGCTCGTGATGGGGTGCATCTATCGAGGGCTGGGGTTGTTGCTGTTGCGAACTCGTTGGAACCAGTGGTTAGAGGTGTTTGTTTGGGTTTAAACTGTTAGTAGATAGTGGTATGGGAATTGATTTGGAGGAACGAGATAATAAAAGTATGTCTTTGGGGGAGAAAGGAATTGGCAAAATGATCAGGGAAAGAGAAGGGCCTCAAAATAACAATTCACTTAGGATATATTACACTAACAGTAGAAGTCTAAGAAATAAAATAAACGAATTAAATGCTCTTGTCTGCACAGAAAAAATAGATATTATTGCACTTACCGAAACGTGGATGAATGTAGAAAATAGAGAACTATTAGCTGAATATCAAATAAATGCAATTAAACTATTTCATACAGATAGATATATTAGACGAGGAGGAGGAGTAGCCATATACGTTAGGGACAATTTGAAATGTAGTCTCACAGAGGGAATCAAAACTGAGCCATATACAGAAACTATTTGGATAGAATTAAACAAAACAACAAATAATATTATAATAGGAGTTATATATAGGCCACCAAATTTAGACAGAATGGAAGCAAAGGATCTATGGGATGAAATATGTAGAGCATCTAGATCTAACAGTATTTATGTCTTGGGTGACTTTAATTTTAGTGGAATAAACTGGTTGAACAAAACAGGGAATAATGAAGCAGAAGATTTTCTAGAATTAATTGACGATTGCTTTCATACGCAACACATTAAGGAACCAACGCGGGAAAATAATATTTTAGACTTAGTGTTAACTAACAAGGAAACAAAAATTAAGGACATTGAAATAGGGAGTGAGCTAGGGAACAGTGATCATAAAGAAATCAGATTTAGCATAGAATGGAATAGATCTGTAGGAGAAAATTCTGTTAAAGTACCTGATTTTCGAAAAGCTAATTTCAATAACCTAAGAAATTTATTGGGTCAAATAGATTGGAAAGTCTTGGGGATGGTGTGTGGGCTAGACGTGAACCCAGCGACAGGTGACGTAAAAGAGGTTTTCGATGTGTACTTAAAATATAACCTATTTAAAAATATTCTAAGCAAAGCCCAGGAATGTAGTATACCATATAAATTGAATAGATCGAATACTAATGATCCAAAGTGGATAACAAAGGATCTGAAGAACCTTATAGGTAAAAAGAGAGCGTGGTACAAAAGGATTAAGAATGGGGAAGTTAGTTTAGAACAGGAATTCCTACAACTGGTTAGAAATACTAAAAAAAGAGATAAGGAAAGCAAAAAGAAACTATGAAGTTCGCATAGCAGAGCAAGCAAAGACAAATCCTAAAGGGTTTTTCCAGTTATATCGGACAAAGATTAGGGAGAGGATAGATCCATTAAAAACTGAGACAGGTCAAATAACAGATAATGATGAAGAGATGAGTAGTATTTTTAATAATATTTTATATCTGTATTTACTAAAGAGGAACTTAACAATATGCCTTCAGCCGAACAAGTCTATGTGGGTGGGGACGAGGACAGGTTGACGAGTTTAGCAGTTACCAGGGAGGATGTTCTTAAACAAATAGTTAAACTCAAACCAAACAAATCCCCAGGGCCGGATGAAGTGTTTGCCAGGGTACTTAAAGAATGCAAAGAGGAGCTTTGCGACCCACTGTCTACCATATTTAATAAATCAATAGAGTTAGGCAGAGTACCAGTGTTATGGAAAGTTGCTAATGTGATACCAATTTTTAAGAAAGGAGATAGATCACTTGTGTCAAACTATCGACCAATTAGCCTAACGTCTATTGTGGGAAAGTTACTTGAATCGATAATTGCAAATAAAATTCGTCTTCATCTCGAAAAACACAAATTAATAAATGAGTCGCAACATGGTTTTACAAATGGCCGTTCACGTTTAATAAATTTGCTATCTTTTTATTCCAGCATAGTTGAGGCAGTTGATAGTGGTAAGGATTGTGATGTCGTGTACCTTGACTTTAGCAAAGGTTTTGATACGGTGCCACATGAAAGACTGATTAAAAAAATAGAGGCTCATGGTATTGAAGGTGCTATATTTGGTTGGATTAGGGCATGGCTATTCCAAAGGAAACAGAGACTTAGTATAAATGGGGTTAAGTCAGGGTGGAAAAATGTTGTAAGTGGAGTGCCTTAGGGCTCTGTCCTGGGACCTCTGTTGTTTATAATATATATCAATGATTTAGATTCAGGTTTGAGTTGCAACATCTGCAAATTTGCCGATGATACAAAAATCGGCAGGGAAATTAACACGGAAGAAGACTCACTATCACTTCAAGTTGATCTAAATAATGTTTTGATATGGTCAAAGGATTGGCAGATGCAGTTTAATGCTGATAAATGTAAAGTTTTGAGGCTAGGTAATGATGATAGTTACAAGATACGAGCTTGACGGTTTTGAGATTGCGAAGTCGAATTGCGAAAGGGATCTGGGAGTTATGATAGGTAAGAATTTAAAACAAAAGGATCAATGCATGAATGTTCGTAATAAGGCAAATAGGACACTGGGATTTATTAATCGAAGCGTTAGTAACAAGACACCTGGTGTGGTTCTTCAGCTATATCTTGCTCTGGTTAGGCCCCATTTAGATTATGCAGCTCAGTTTCGGTCGCCGTACTATAAAATGAATATAAATTCACTTCAACGTGTCCAGCGTAGGATGACTAAGTTAATTCCCCAAATTAGAAATCTTTCATATGAAGAAAGATTAACAAAGCTTAAGTTGCATTCACTGGAAAAGCGAAGAGTTAGGGGTGACATGATAGAGGTTTACAAGTGGATGAATGGAAATAACAAAGTAGATATTAATAGGGTATTACAAGTATCAACACAAGACAGAACACGAAACAATGGGTATAAATTGGATAAGTTTAGATTTAGGAAAGACTTGGGTAAATACTGGTTCGGTAACAGGGTTGTTGCTTTGTGGAAAAAATTGCCGCGTAACATTGTGGAGGTGGTGTCCCTCGATTGTTTCAAACGCGGGTTGGACATGTATATGAGTGGGATTGGGTGGTTATAAATAGGAGCTGCCTCGTATGGGCCAACAGGCCTTCTGCAGTTGTCTTTGTTCTTATGTTCTTATGTTCTTAGTGTGGGAGTGTAGCTGGGCCACACCCCTCTAGTGTGGGTGTGTAACTGGGTCACACCCCTCTAGTGTGGGAGTGTAGCTGGGCCACACCCCTCTAGTGTGGGAGTGTAGCTGGGCCACACCCCTCTAGTGTGGGTGCGTAGCTGGGCCACACCCCTCTAGTGTGGGTGTGTAGCTGGGCCACACCCCTCTAGTGTGGGTGTGTAACTGGGTCACACCCCTCTAGTGTGGGTGTGTAACTGGGTCACACCCCTCTAGTGTGGGAGTGTAGCTGGGCCACACCCCTCTAGTGTGGGTGCGTAGCTGGGCCACACCCCTCTAGTGTGGGTGTGTAGCTGGGCCACACCCCTCTAGTGTGGGTGTGTAACTGGGTCACACCCCTCTAGTGTGGGAGTGTAGCTGGGCCACACCCCTCTAGTGTGGGTGTGTAACTGGGTCACACCCCTCTAGTGTGGGAGTGTAGCTGGGCCACACCCCTCTAGTGTGGTTGTGTAACTGGGTCACACCCCTCTAGTGTGTGAGTGTAGCTGGGCCACACCCCTCTAGTGTGGGTGTAGCTGGGCCACACCCCTCTATTGTGGGTGTGTAGCTGGACCACACCCCTCTAGTGTGGGTGTAGCTGGGCCACACCCCTCTAGTGTGGGTGTGTAGCTGGGCCACACCCCTCTAGTGTGGGTGTAGCTGGGCCACACCCCTCTAGTGTGGGTGTGTAGCTGGGCCACATCCCTCTAGTGTGGGAGTGTAGCTGAGCCACATCCCCTCTAGTGTGGGAGTGTTGCTGGGCCACATCCCCTCTAGTGTGGGAGTGTAGCTGGGCCACATCCCCTCTAGTGTGGGAGTGTAGCTGGGCCACACCCCTCTAGTGTGGGTGTGTAGCTGGGCCACACCCCTCTAGTGTGGGTGTGTAGCTGGGCCACACCCCTCTAGTGTGGGTGTAGCTGGGCCACACCCCTCTAGTGTGGGTGTGTAGCTGGGCCACTTCCCTCTAGTGTGGGTGTAGCTGGGCCACACCCCTCTAGTGTGGGTGTGTAGCTGGGCCACATCCCTCTAGTGTGGGAGTGTAGCTGAGCCACATCCCCTCTAGTGTGGGAGTGTTGCTGGGCCACATCCCCTCTAGTGTGGGAGTGTAGCTGGGCCACACCCCTCTAGTGTGGGTGTATAGCTGGGCCACACCCCTCTAGTGTGGGTGTAGCTGGGCCACACCCCTCTAGTGTGGGAGTGTAGCAGGGCCACACCCCTCTAGTGTGGGTGTAGCTGGGCCACACCCCTCTATTGTGGGTGTGTAGCTGGGCCACACCCCTCTAGTGTGGGTGTAGCTGGGCCACACCCCTCTAGTGTGGGTGTGTAGCTGGGCCACACCCCTCTAGTGTGGGTGTAGCTGGGCCACACCCCTCTAGTGTGGGTGTGTAGCTGGGCCACATCCCTCTAGTGTGGGAGTGTAGCTGAGCCACATGCCCTCTAGTGTGGGAGTGTTGCTGGGCCACATCCCCTCTAGTGTGGGAGTGTAGCTGGGCCACATCCCCTCTAGTGTGGGAGTGTAGCTGGGCCACACCCCTCTAGTGTGGGTGTGTAGCTGGGCCACACCCCTCTAGTGTGGGTGTGTAGCTGGGCCACACCCCTCTAGTGTGGGTGTAACTGGGCCACAACCCCTCTAGTGTGGGAGTGTAGCTGGGCCACACCCCCTCTAGTGTGGGTGTGTAGCTGGGCCACACCCCTCTAGTGTGGGTGTGTAGCTGGGCCATACCCCCTCTAGTGTGGGTGTGTAGCTGGACCACACCCCTCTAGTGTGGGTGTGTAGCTGGGCCACACCCCTCTAGTGTGGGAGTGTAGCTGGGCCACACCCCCTCTAGTGTGGGAGTGTAGCTGGGCCACACCCCCTCTAGTGTGGGTGTGTAGCTGGGCCACACCCCTCTAGTGTGGGTGTGTAGCTGGGCCACACCCCTCTAGTGTGGGTGTAGCTGGGCCACACCCCTCTAGTGTGGGTGTGTAGCTGGGCCACATCCCTCTAGTGTGGGAGTGTAGCTGAGCCACATCCCCTCTAGTGTGGGAGTGTTGCTGGGCCACATCCCCTCTAGTGTGGGAGTGTAGCTGGGCCACACCCCTCTAGTGTGGGTGTATAGCTGGGCCACACCCCTCTAGTGTGGGTGTAGCTGGGCCACACCCCTCTAGTGTGGGAGTGTAGCTGGGCCACACCCCTCTAGTGTGGGTGTAGCTGGGCCACACCCCTCTATTGTGGGTGTGTAGCTGGGCCACACCCCTCTAGTGTGGGTGTAGCTGGGCCACACCCCTCTAGTGTGGGTGTGTAGCTGGGCCACACCAATCTAGTGTGGGTGTAGCTGGGCCACACCCCTCTAGTGTGGGTGTGTAGCTGGGCCACATCCCTCTAGTGTGGGAGTGTAGCTGAGCCACATGCCCTCTAGTGTGGGAGTGTTGCTGGGCCACATCCCCTCTAGTGTGGGAGTGTAGCTGGGCCACATCCCCTCTAGTGTGGGAGTGTAGCTGGGCCACACCCCTCTAGTGTGGGTGTGTAGCTGGGCCACACCCCTCTAGTGTGGGTGTGTAGCTGGGCCACACCCCTCTAGTGTGGGTGTAACTGGGCCACAACCCCTCTAGTGTGGGAGTGTAGCTGGGCCACACCCCCTCTAGTGTGGGTGTGTAGCTGGGCCACACCCCTCTAGTGTGGGTGTGTAGCTGGGCCATACCCCCTCTAGTGTGGGTGTGTAGCTGGACCACACCCCTCTAGTGTGGGTGTGTAGCTGGGCCACACCCCTCTAGTGTGGGAGTGTAGCTGGGCCACACCCCCTCTAGTGTGGGAGTGTAGCTGGGCCACACCCCCTCTAGTGTGGGTGTGTAGCTGGGCCACACCCCTCTAGTGTGGGTGTGTAGCTGGGCCACACCCCTCTAGTGTGGGTGTAGCTGGGCCACACCCCTCTAGTGTGGGTGTAGCTGGGCCACACCCCTCTAGTGTGGGTGTAGCTGGGCCACACCCCTCTAGTGTGGGTGTGTAGCTGGGCCACATCCCTCTAGTGTGGGTGTGTAGCTGGGCCACATCCCTCTAGTGTGGGTGTGTAGCTGGGCCACACCCCTCTAGTGTGGGTGTGTAGCTGGGCCACACCCCTCTAGTGTGGGTGTGTAGCTGGGCCACACCCCTCTAGTGTGGGTGTGTAGCTGGGCCACACCCCTCTAGTGTGGGAGTGTAGCTGGGCCACACCCCTCTAGTGTGGGAGTGTAGCTGGGCCACACCTCTCTAGTGTGGGTGTGTAGCTGGGACACACCCCTCTAGTGTGGGTGTGTAGCTGGGCCACACCCCTCTAGTGTGGGTGTGTAGCTGGGCCACACCCCTCTAGTGTGGGTGTGTAGCTGGGCCACACCCCTCTAGTGTGGGAGTGTAGCTGGGCCACACCCCTCTAGTGTGGGAGTGTAGCTGGGCCACAACCCCTCTAGTGTGGGAGTGTAGCTGGGCCACATCCCCTCTAGTGTGGGTGTGTAGCTGGGCCACACCCCTCTAGTGTGGGAGTGTAGCTGGGCCACACCCCTCTAGTGTGGGTGTGTAGCTGGGCCACACCCCTCTAGTGTGGGAGTGTAGCTGGGCCACACCCCTCTAGTGGGTGCGTAGCTGGGCCACACCCCTCTAGTGTGGGTGTGTAGCTGGGCCACACCCCTCTAGTGTGGGTGTGTAGCTGGGCCACACCCCTCTAGTGTGGGAGTGTAGCTGGGCCACACCCCTCTAGTGTGGGTGTGTAGCTGGGCCACACCCCTCTAGTGTGGGAGTGTAGCTGGGCCACACCCCTCTAGTGTGGGTGTGTAGCTGGGCCACACCCCTCTAGTGTGGGTGTGTAGCTGGGCCACACCCCTCTAGTGTGGGTGTGTAGCTGGGCCACACCCCTCTAGTGTGGGTGTGTAGCTGGGCCACACCCCTCTAGTGTGCGTGTGTAGCTGGGCCACACTCCCTCTAGTGTGGGTGTGTAGCTGGGCCATACCCCCTCTAGTGTGGGTGTGTAGCTGGGCCACATCCCTCTAGTGTGGGTGTGTAGCTGGGCCACATCCCTCTAGTGTGGGTGTGTAGCTGGGCCACACACCCCCCCCCCCATCCGCCTCAACACTGGCTGACCATCGTATTATTAACATTTATTTACCGCCTGTTGTCTGTTCTCAAGGGATCAAGACCTTCATGTCCCCAGTTACTGCCGCCAGTCATTACTGTAATGGAACTTGTTCAACTGTCCTTCACAAGATGCCAGGATGATGACCTCCACAACACAGGGTGATGACCTCCACAACACAGGGTGATGACCTCCACAACACAGGGTGATGACCTCCACAACACAGGGTGATGACCTCCACAACACAGGGTGATGACCTCCACAACACAGGGTGATGACCTCCACAACACAGGGTGATGACCTCCACAACACAGGGTGATGACCTCCACAACACACAACACAGGGTGATGACCTCCACAACACAGGGTGATGACCTCCACAACACAGGGTGATGACCTCCACAACACAGGGTGATGACCACCACAACACAGGGTGATGACCTCCACAACACAGGGTGATGACCTCCACAACACTGGGTGATGACCTCAACAACACAGGGTGATGACCTCCACAACACAGGGTGATGACCTCCACAACACAGGGTGATGACCTCCACAACACAGGGTGATGACCTCCACAACACAGGGTGATGACCTCCACAACACAGGGTGATGACCTCCACAACACAGGGTGATGACCTCCACAACACAGGGTGATGACCTCCACAACACAGGGTGATGACCTCCACAACACAGGGTGATGACCTCCACAACACAGGGTGATGACCTCCACAACACAGGGTGATGACCTCCACAACACTGGGTGATGACCTCCACAACACAAGGTGATGACCTCCACAACACAGGGTGATGACCTCCACAACACAGGGTGATGACCTCCACAACACAGGGTGATGACCTCCACACCACAGGGTGATGACCTCCACAACACAGGGTGATGACCTCCACAACACTGGGTGATGACCTCAACAACACAGGGTGATGACCTCAACAACACAGGGTGATGACCTCCACAACACAGGGTGATGACCTCCACAACACTGGGTGATGACCTCAACAACACAGGGTGATGACCTCCACAACACAGGGTGATGACCTCCACAACACAGGGTGATGACCTCCACAACACTGGGTGATGACCTCAACAACACAGGGTGATGACCTCCACAACACACAACACAGGGTGATGTCCTCCACAACACAGGGTGATGACCTCCGCAACACACAACACAGGGTGATGTCCTCCACAACACAGGGTGATGACCTCCACAACACACAACACAGGGTGATGTCCTCCACAACACAGGGTGATGACCTCCACAATACACAACACAGGGTGATGACCTCCACAACACAGGGTGATGACCTCCACAACACACAACACAGGGTGATGACCTCCACAACACAGGGTGATGACCTACACAACACAGGTGATGACCTCCACAACACACAACACAGGGTGATGACCTCCACAACACACAACACAGGGTGATGTCCTCCACAACACAGGGTGATGACCTCCACAACACACAACACAGGGTGATGTCCTCCACAACACAGGGTGATGACCTCTACAACACACAACACAGGGTGATGACCTCCACAACACAGGGTGATGACCTCCACAACACACAACACAGGGTGATGACCTCCACAACACAGGGTGATGACCTACACAACACAGGTGATGACCTCCACAACACACAACACAGGGTGATGACCTCCATAACACACAACACAGGGTGAAGACCTCCACAACACAGGGTGATGACCTCCACAACACAGGGTGATGACCTCCACAACACACAACACAGGGTGGTGACCTCTACAACACACAACACAAAGTGATGACCTCTAGAACACACAACACAGGGTGATGACCTCCACAACACACCACACAGGGTGATGACCTCCACAACACACAACACAGGGTGATGACCTCCACAACACACAACACAGGGTGATGACCTCCACAACACAGGGTGATGATCTCCACAACACACAACACAGGGTGATGACCTCCACAACACACAACACAGGGTGATGACCTCCACAACACACAACACAGGGTGATGACCTCCACAACACACAACACATGGTGATGACCTCCACAACACACAACACAGGGTGATGACCTTCACAACACACAACACAGGGTGATGACCTCCAGAACACAGGGTGATGACCTCCACAACACAGGGTAATGACCTCCACAACACACAACACAGGGTGATGACCTCCACAACTCAGAGTGATGACCTCCACAACTCAGGGTGATGACCTCCACAACTCAGAGTGATGACCTCCACAACTCAGGGTGATGACCTCCACAACACACAACACAGGGTGATGACCTCCACAACACACAACACAGGGTAATGACATCCACAACACACAACACAGGGTGACGACCTTCACAACACAGGGTGATGACCTCCACAACACAGGGTGATGACCTCAACAACACACAGCACAGGGTGATGACCTTCACAACACAGGGTGATGACCTCCACAACACAGGGTGATGACCTCCACAACACAGGGTGATGACCTCCACAACACAGGGTGATGACCTCCTCAACACAGGGTGATGACCTCCACAACACAGGGTGATGACCTCCACAACACAGGGTGATGACCTCCACAACACACAACACAGGGTGATGACCTCCACAACACAGGGTGATGACCTCCACAACACACGGTGATGACCTCCACAACACAGGGTGATGACCTCCACAACACCGGGTGATGACCTCCACAACACCGGGTGATGACCTCCACAACACAGGGTGATGACCTCCACAACACAGGGTGATGACCTCCACAACACAGGGTGATGACCTCCACAACACAGGGTGATGACCTCCACAACACAGGGTGATGACCTCCACAACACAGGGTGATGACCTCCACAACACAGGGTGATGACCTCCACAACACACCACACAGGTGATGACCTTCACAACACAGGGTGATGACCTCCACAACACACAACACAGGGTAATGACCTCCACAACACAGGGTGATGACCTCCACAACACACAACACAGGGTGATGACCTCCACAACACACAACACAGGGTGATGACCTCCACAACACACAACACAGGGTGATGACCTACACAACACAGGGTGATGACCTCCACAACACACAACACAGGGTGATGAGCTCCACAACACACAACACAGGGTGATGAGCTCCACAACACACAACACAGGGTGATGACCTCCACAACACACAACACAGGGTGACGACCTCCACAACACAGGGTGACGACCTCCACAACACAGGGTGATGACCTCCACAACACACAACATAGGGTGATGACCTCTACAACACACAACACAGGGTGATGACCTCCACAACACACAACACAGGGTGATGACCTCGACAACACAGGTGATGACCTCCACAACACACCACACAGGTGATGACCTCCACAACACAGGGTGATGACCTCCACAACACAGGGTGATGACCTCCATAACACACAACACAGGGTAATGACCTCCACAACACACAACACAGGGTGATGACCTCCACAACACACAGCACAGGGAGATGACCTTCACAACACAGGGTATTGACCTCCACAACACAGGGTGATGACCTCCACAACACACAGCACAGGGTGATGACCTTCACAACACAGGGTATTGACCTCCACAACACAGGGTGATGACCTCCACAACACACAACACAGGGTGATGACCTCCACAACACACAACACAGGGTGATGACCTCCACAACATACAACACAGGGTGATGACCTCCACAACACACAACACAGGGTGATGACCTCCTCAACACACCACACAGTGTGATGACCTCAACAACACACAACACAGGGTGATGACCTCTACAACACAAAACACAGGGTGATGACCTCCACAACACACAACACATGGTGATGACCTCCACAACACACAACACAGGGTGATGACCTCCACAACACACAACACAGGATGATGACCTCCACAACACACCACACAGGGTGATGACCTCTACAACACACAATACAGGTGATGACCTCCACAACACACAACACAGGGTGATGACCTTCACAAAACACAACACAGGGTGATGACCTCCAGAACACAGGGTGATGACCTCCACAACACAGGGAAATGACCTCAACAACACACAACACAGGGTGATGACCTCCGCAACACACAACACAGGGTGATGACCTCCACAACACAGGGTGATGACCTCCACAACACACAACACAGGGTGATGACCTCCACAACTCAGGGTGATGACCTCCACAACACACAACACAGGGTCATGACATCCACAACACACAACACAGGGTGATGACCTCCACAACACACAACACAGGGTGATGACCTCCACAACACACAACACAGGGTGATGACCTCCACAACACACAACACAGGGTGATGACCTCCACAACACACAACACAGGGTGATGACCTCCACAACACACAACACAGGGTGATGACCTCCACAACACAGGGTGATGACCTCCACAACACAGGGTGATGACCTCCACAACACACCACACAGGTGATGACCTTCACAACACAGGGTGATGACCTCCACAACGCACAACACAGGGTAATGACCTCCAAAACACAGGGTGATGACCTCCACAACACAGGGTGATGACCTCCACAACACACAACACAGGGTAATGACCTCCACAACACACAACACAGGGTGATGACCTCCACAACACACATTACAGGGTGATGAGCTCCACAACACACAACACAGGGTGATGACCTCCACAACACACAACACAGGGTGACGACCTCCACAACACAGGGTGACGACCTCCACAACACAGGGTGATGACCTCCACAACACACAACATAGGGTGATGACCTCTTCAACACACAACACAGGGTGATGACCTCCACAACACACAACACAGGGTGATGACCTCGACAACACAGGTGATGACCTCCACAACACACCACACAGGTGATGATCTCCACAACACAGGGTGATGACCTCCACAACAAAGGGTGATGACCTCCACAACACACAACACAGGGTAATGACCTCCACAACAAACAACACAGGGTAATGACCTCCACAACACACAACACAGGGTGATGACCTCCACAACACAGGGTGATGACCTCCACAACACAGGGTGATGGCCTCCACAACACACAGCACAGGGTGATGACCTTCACAACACAGGGTATTGACCTCCACAACACAGGGTGATGACCTCCACAACACACAACACAGGGTGATGACCTCCACAACACACAACACAGGGTGATGATCTCTACAACACAGGGTGATGACCTCCACAACACAGGGTGATGACCTCCACAACACACAACACAGGGTGATGACCTCCACAACACACAACACAGGGTGATGACCTCCACAACACAGGGTGATGACCTCCACAACACAGGGTGATGACCTCCACAACACACAACACAGGGTAATGACATCCACAACACACAACACTGGGTGATGACCTTCACAACACAGGGTGATGACCTCCACAACACAGGGTGATGACCTCCACAACACAGGGTGATGACCTCCACAACACAGGGTGATGACCTCAACAACACACAGCACAGGGTGATGACCTTCACAACACAGGGTGATGACCTCCACAACACAGGGTGATGACCTCCACAACACACAACACAGGGTGATGACCTCCACAACACACAACGCAGGGTGATGACCTCCACAACACACCACACAGGGTGATGACCTCTACAACACACAACACAGGTGATGACCTTCACAACACACAACACAGGGTGATGACCTCCACAACACAGGGTGATGACCTCTACAACACACAACACAGGGTGATGACCTACACAACACACAACACAGGGTGATGACCTCCACAACACAGGGTGATGACCTCCACAACTCACAACACAGGGTGATGACCTCCACAACACACAACACATGGTGATGACCTCCACAACACACAACATAGGGTGATGACCTCCACAACACACAACACAGGGTGATGACCTCCACAACACACAACACAGGGAGATGACCTCCACAACACACCACACAGGGTGAAGACCTCCACAACACACAATACAGGGTGATGACCTACACAACACACAACACAGGGTGATGACCTCCACAACACACAACACAGGGTGATGACCTCCTCAACACACCACACAGTGTGATGACCTCCACAACACACAACACAGGGTGATGACCTCTACAACACAAAACACAGGGTGATGACCTCCACAACACACAACACATGGTGATGACCTCCACAACACACAACACAGGGTGATGACCTCCACAACACACAACACAGGATGATGACCTCCACAACACACCACACAGGGTGATGACCTCTACAACACACAATACAGGTGATGACCTCCACAACACACAACACAGGGTGATGACCTTCACAAAACACAACACAGGGTGATGACCTCCAGAACACAGGGTGATGACCTCCACAACACAGGGAAATGACCTCCACAACACACAACACAGGGTGATGACCTCCGCAACACACAACACAGGGTGATGACCTCCACAACACAGGGTGATGACCTCCACAACACACAACACAGGGTGATGACCTCCACAACTCAGGGTGATGACCTCCACAACACACAACACAGGGTCATGACATCCACAACACACAACACAGGGTGATGACCTCCACAACACACAACACAGGGTGATGACCTCCACAACACACAACACAGGGTGATGACCTCCACAACACACAACACAGGGTGATGACCTCCACAACACACAACACAGGGTGATGACCTCCACAACACACAACACAGGGTGATGACCTCCACAACACAGGGTGATGACCTCCACAACACAGGGTGATGACCTCCACAACACAGGGTGATGACCTCCACAACACAGGGTGATGACCTCCACAACACAGGGTGATGACCTCCACAACACAGGGTGATGACCTCCACAACACAGGGTGATGACCTCCACAACACACCACACAGGTGATGACCTTCACAACACAGGGTGATGACCTCCACAACGCACAACACAGGGTAATGACCTCCAAAACACAGGGTGATGACCTCCACAACACAGGGTGATGACCTCCACAACACACAACACAGGGTAATGACCTCCACAACACACAACACAGGGTGATGACCTCCACAACACACATTACAGGGTGATGAGCTCCACAACACACAACACAGGGTGACGACCTCCACAACACACAACACAGGGTGACGACCTCCACAACACAGGGTGACGACCTCCACAACACAGGGTGATGACCTCCACAACACACAACATAGGGTGATGACCTCTTCAACACACAACACAGGGTGATGACCTCCACAACACACAACACAGGGTGATGACCTCGACAACACAGGTGATGACCTCCACAACACACCACACAGGTGATGATCTCCACAACACAGGGTGATGACCTCCACAACAAAGGGTGATGACCTCCACAACACACAACACAGGGTAATGACCTCCACAACAAACAACACAGGGTAATGACCTCCACAACACACAACACAGGGTGATGACCTCCACAACACAGGGTGATGACCTCCACAACACAGGGTGATGGCCTCCACAACACACAGCACAGGGTGATGACCTTCACAACACAGGGTATTGACCTCCACAACACAGGGTGATGACCTCCACAACACACAACACAGGGTGATGACCTCCACAACACACAACACAGGGTGATGACCTCTACAACACAGGGTGATGACCTCCACAACACAGGGTGATGACCTCCACAACACACAACACAGGGTGATGACCTCCACAACACACAACACAGGGTGATGACCTCCACAACACAGGGTGATGACCTCCACAACACAGGGTGATGACCTCCACAACACACAACACAGGGTAATGACATCCACAACACACAACACTGGGTGATGACCTTCACAACACAGGGTGATGACCTCCACAACACAGGGTGATGACCTCCACAACACAGGGTGATGACCTCCACAACACAGGGTGACGACCTCAACAACACACAGCACAGGGTGATGACCTTCACAACACAGGGTGATGACCTCCACAACACAGGGTGATGACCTCCACAACACACAACACAGGGTGATGACCTCCACAACACACAACGCAGGGTGATGACCTCCACAACACACCACACAGGGTGATGACCTCTACAACACACAACACAGGTGATGACCTTCACAACACACAACACAGGGTGATGACCTCCACAACACAGGGTGATGACCTCTACAACACACAACACAGGGTGATGACCTACACAACACACAACACAGGGTGATGACCTCCACAACACAGGGTGATGACCTCCACAACTCACAACACAGGGTGATGACCTCCACAACACACAACACATGGTGATGACCTCCACAACACACAACATAGGGTGATGACCTCCACAACACACAACACAGGGTGATGACCTCCACAACACACAACACAGGGAGATGACCTCCACAACACACCACACAGGGTGAAGACCTCCACAACACACAATACAAGTGATGGCCTCCACAACACACAACACAGGGTGATGACCTACACAACACACAACACAGGGTGATGACCTTCACAACACACAACACAGGGTGATGACCTCCAGAACACAGGGTGATGACCTCCACAACACAGGGTAATGACCTCCACAACACACAACACAGGGTGATGACCTCCACAACACACAACACAGGGTGATGACCTCCACAACACACAACACAGGGTGATGACCTCCACAACACACAACACAGGGTGATGAGCTCCACAACACCCAACACAGGGTGATGAGCTCCACAACACACAACACAGGGTGATGACCTCCACAACACACAACACAGGGTGACGACCTCCACAACACAGGGTGACGACCTCCACAACACAGGGTGATGACCTCCACAACACACAACATAGGGTGATGACCTCTACAACACACAACACAGGGTGATGACCTCCACAACACACAACACAGGGTGATAACCTCGACAACACAGGTGATGACCTCCACAACACACCACACAGGTGATGACCTCCACAACACAGGGTGATGACCTCCACAACACAGGGTGATGACCTCCATAACACACAACACAGGGTAATGACCTCCACAACACACAACACAGGGTGATGACCTCCACAACACACAGCACAGGGTGATGACCTTCACAACACAGGGTATTGACCTCCACAACACAGGGTGATGACCTCCACAACACACAGCACAGGGTGATGACCTTCACAACACAGGGTATTGACCTCCACAACACAGGGTGATGACCTCCACAACACACAACACAGGGTGATGACCTCCACAACACACAACACAGGGTGATGACCTCCACAACATACAACACAGGGTGATGACCTCCACAACACACAACACAGGGTGATGACCTCCTGAACACACCACACAGGGTGATGACCTCCACAACACACAACACAGGGTGATGACCTCTACAACACACAACACAGGGTGATGACCTCCACAACACACAACACAGGGTGATGACCTCCACAACACACAACACAGGATGATGACCTCCACAACACACCACACAGGGTGATGACCTCTACAACACACAATACAGGTGATGACCTCCACAACACACAACACAGGGTGATGACCTTCACAAAACACAACACAGGGTGATGACCTCCAGAACACAGGGTGATGACCTCCACAACACAGGGAAATGACCTCCACAACACACAACACAGGGTGATGACCTCCGCAACACACAACACAGGGTGATGACCTCCACAACACAGGGTGATGACCACAACACACAACACAGGGTGATGACCTCCACAACTCAGGGTGATGACCTCCACAACACACAACACAGGGTCATGACATCCACAACACACAACACAGGGTGATGACCTCCACAACACACAACACAGGGTGATGACCTCCACAACACACAACACAGGGTGATGACCTCCACAACACACAACACAGGGTGATGACCTCCACAACACACAACACAGGGTGATGACCTCCACAACACACAACACAGGGTGATGACCTCCACAACACACAACACAGGGTGATGACCTCCACAACACAGGGTGATGACCTCCACAACACAGGGTGATGACCTCCACAACACAGGGTGATGACCTCCACAACACAGGGTGATGACCTCCACAACACAGGGTGATGACCTCCACAACACAGGGTGATGACCTCCACAACACACCACACAGGTGATGACCTTCACAACACAGGGTGATGACCTCCACAACGCACAACACAGGGTAATGACCTCCAAAACACAGGGTGATGACCTCCACATTACAGGGTGATGACCTCCACAACACACAACACAGGGTAATGACCTCCACAACACACAACACAGGGTGATGACCTCCACAACACACATTACAGGGTGATGAGCTCCACAACACACAACACAGGGTGATGACCTCCACAACACACAACACAGGGTGACGACCTCCACAACACAGGGTGACGACCTCCACAACACAGGGTGATGACCTCCACAACACACAACATAGGGTGATGACCTCTTCAACACACAACACAGGGTGATGACCTCCACAACACACAACACAGGGTGATGACCTCGACAACACAGGTGATGACCTCCACAACACACCACACAGGTGATGATCTCCACAACACAGGGTGATGACCTCCACAACAAAGGGTGATGACCTCCACAACACACAACACAGGGTAATGACCTCCACAACAAACAACACAGGGTAATGACCTCCACAACACACAACACAGGGTGATGACCTCCACAACACAGGGTGATGACCTCCACAACACAGGGTGATGGCCTCCACAACACACAGCACAGGGTGATGACCTTCACAACACAGGGTATTGACCCCCACAACACAGGGTGATGACCTCCACAACACACAACACAGGGTGATGGCCTCCACAACACACAGCACAGGGTGATGACCTTCACAACACAGGGTATTGACCTCCACAACACAGGGTGATGACCTCCACAACACACAACACAGGGTGATGACCTCCACAACACACAACACAGGGTGATGACCTCCACAACACAGGGTGATGACCTCCACAACACAGGGTGATGACCTCCACAACACACAACACAGGGTAATGACATCCACAACACACAACACTGGGTGATGACCTTCACAACACAGGGTGATGACCTCCACAACACAGGGTGATGACCTCCACAACACAGGGTGATGACCTCCACAACACAGGGTGATGACCTCAACAACACACAGCACAGGGTGATGACCTTCACAACACAGGGTGATGACCTCCACAACACAGGGTGATGACCTCCACAACTCAGCACACAGGGTGATGACCTCCACAACACACAACGCAGGGTGATGACCTCCACAACACACCACACAGGGTGATGACCTCTACAACACACAACACAGGTGATGACCTTCACAACACACAACACAGGGTGATGACCTCCACAACACAGGGTGATGACCTCTACAACACACAACACAGGGTGATGACCTACACAACACAGGGTGATGACCTCCACAACACAGGGTGATGACCTCCACAACTCACAACACAGGGTGATGACCTCCACAACACACAACACATGGTGATGACCTCCACAACACACAACATAGGGTGATGACCTTCACAACACACAACACAGGGTGATGACCTCCACAACACACAACACAGGGAGATGACCTCCACAACACACCACACAGGGTGATGACCTCCACAACACACAATACAAGTGATGGCCTCCACAACACACAACACAGGGTGATGACCTACACAACACACAACACAGGGTGATGACCTTCACAACACACAACACAGGGTGATGACCTCCAGAACACAGGGTGATGACCTCCACAACACAGGGTAATGACCTCCACAACACACAACACAGGGTGATGACCTCCACAACACACAACACAGGGTGATGACCTCCACAACACACAACACAGGGTGATGACCTCCACAACACAGGGTGATGACCTCCACAACACAGGGTGATGGCCTCCACAACACACAGCACAGGGTGATGACCTTCACAACACAGGGTATTGACCTCCACAACACAGGGTGATGACCTCCACAACACACAACACAGGGTGATGACCTCCACAACACACAACACAGGGTGATGACCTCTACAACACAGGGTGATGACCTCCACAACACAGGGTGATGACCTCCACAACACACAACACAGGGTGATGACCTCCACAACACACAACACAGGGTGATGACCTCCACAACACAGGGTGATGACCTCCACAACACAGGGTGATGACCTCCACAACACACAACACAGGGTAATGACATCCACAACACACAACACTGGGTGATGACCTTCACAACACAGGGTGATGACCTCCACAACACAGGGTGATGACCTCCACAACACAGGGTGATGACCTCAACAACACACAGCACAGGGTGATGACCTTCACAACACACAACACAGGGTGATGACCTCCACAACACACCACACAGGGTGATGACCTTCACAACACACAACACAGGGTGATGACCTCCACAACACACAACACAGGGTGATGACCTCCACAACACACAACACAGGGTGATGACCTCAACAACACACAACACAGGGTGATGACCTCCACAACACACAACGCAGGGTGATGACCTCCACAACACACCACACAGGGTGATGACCTCTACAACACACAACACAGGTGATGACCTTCACAACACACAACACAGGGTGATGACCTCCACAACACAGGGTGATGACCTCTACAACACACAACACAGGGTGATGACCTACACAACACACAACACAGGGTGATGACCTCCACAACACAGGGTGATGACCTCCACAACTCACAACACAGGGTGATGACCTCCACAACACACAACACATGGTGATGACCTCCACAACACACAACATAGGGTGATGACCTCCACAACACACAACACAGGGTGATGACCTCCACAACACACAACACAGGGAGATGACCTCCACAACACACCACACAGGGTGATGACCTCCACAACACACAATACAGGTGATGACCTCCACAACACACAACACAGGGTGATGACCTACACAACACACAACACAGGGTGATGACCTTCACAACACACAACACAGGGTGATGACCTCCAGAACACAGGGTGATGACCTCCACAACACAGGGTAATGACCTCCACAACACACAACACAGGGTGATGACCTCCACAACACACAACACAGGGTGATGACCTCCACAACACACAACACAGGGTGATGACCTCCACAACACACAACACAGGGTGATGACCTCCACAACTCAGGGTGATGACCTCCACAACTCAGGGTGATGACCTCCACAACTCAGGGTGATGACCTCCACAACACACAACACAGGGTGATGACCTCCACAACACACAACACAGGGTGATGACCTCCACAACATACAACACAGGGTGATGACCTCCACAACACAGGGTGATGACCTCCACAACACAGGGTGATGACCTCCACAACACAGGGTGATGACCTCCACAACACAGGGTGATGACCTCCACAACACACCACACAGGGTGATGACCTCCACAACACAGGGTGATGACCTCCACAACACACCACACAGGGTGATGACCTCCACAACACAGGGTGATGACCTCCACAACACACCACACAGGGTGACGACCTCCTCAACACACAACACAGGGTGATGACCTCCACAACACACCACACAGTTGATGACCTTCACAACACAGGGTGATGACCTCCACAACACACAACACAGGGTAATGACTCCACAACACAGGGTGATGACCTCCACAACACAGGGTGATGACCTCCACAACACAGGGTGATGACCTCCACAACACAGGGTGATGACCTCCACAACACAGGGTGATGACCTACACAACACAGGGTGATGACCTCCACAACACAGGGTGATGACCTCCACAACACAGGGTGATGACCTCCACAACACACAACACAGGGTGATGACCTCCACAACTCAGGGTGATGACCTCCACAACACACAACACAGGGTCATGACATCCACAACACACAACACAGGGTGATGACCTCCACAACACACAACACAGGGTGATGACCTCCACAACACACAACACAGGGTGATGACCTCCACAACACACAACACAGGGTGATGACCTCCACAACACACAACACAGGGTGATGACCTCCACAACACACAACACAGGGTGATGACCTCCACAACACAGGGTGATGACCTCCACAACACAGGGTGATGACCTCCACAACACAGGGTGATGACCTCCACAACACAGGGTGATGACCTCCACAACACAGGGTGATGACCTCCACAACACAGGGTGATGACCTCCACAACACACCACACAGGTGATGACCTTCACAACACAGGGTGATGACCTCCACAACGCACAACACAGGGTAATGACCTCCAAAACACAGGGTGAGGACCTCCACAACACAGGGTGATGACCTCCACAACACACAACACAGGGTAATGACCTCCACAACACACAACACAGGGTGATGACCTCCACAACACACATTACAGGGTGATGAGCTCCACAACACACAACACAGGGTGATGACCTCCACAACACACAACACAGGGTGACGACCTCCACAACACAGGGTGACGACCTCCACAACACAGGGTGATGACCTCCACAACACACAACATAGGGTGATGACCTCTTCAACACACAACACAGGGTGATGACCTCCACAACACACAACACAGGGTGATGACCTCGACAACACAGGTGATGACCTCCACAACACACCACACAGGTGATGATCTCCACAACACAGGGTGATGACCTCCACAACAAAGGGTGATGACCTCCACAACACACAACACAGGGTAATGACCTCCACAACAAACAACACAGGGTAATGACCTCCACAACACACAACACAGGGTGATGACCTCCACAACACAGGGTGATGACCTCCACAACACAGGGTGATGGCCTCCACAACACACAGCACAGGGTGATGACCTTCACAACACAGGGTATTGACCTCCACAACACAGGGTGATGACCTCCACAACACACAACACAGGGTGATGACCTCCACAACACACAACACAGGGTGATGACCTCTACAACACAGGGTGATG
This sequence comes from Procambarus clarkii, assembly GCF_040958095.1. Lineage (NCBI taxonomy): Eukaryota > Metazoa > Arthropoda > Malacostraca > Decapoda > Cambaridae > Procambarus > Procambarus clarkii. Next base: position 37,063,599 of record NC_091162.1, read on the forward strand.
ACCTCCACAACACAGGGTGATGACCTCCACAACACACAACACAGGGTGATGACCTCCACAACACACAACACAGGGTGATGACCTCCACAACACAGGGTGATGACCTCCACAACACAGGGTGATGACCTCCACAACACACAACACAGGGTAATGACATCCACAACACACAACACTGGGTGATGACCTTCACAACACAGGGTGATGACCTCCACAACACAGGGTGATGACCTCCACAACACAGGGTGATGACCTCCACAACACAGGGTGATGACCTCAACAACACACAGCACAGGGTGATGACCTTCACAACACAAGGTGATGACCTCCACAACACAGGGTGATGACCTCCACAACACACAACACAGGGTGATGACCTCCACAACACACAACGCAGGGTGATGACCTCCACAACACACCACACAGGGTGATGACCTCTACAACACACAACACAGGTGATGACCTTCACAACACACAACACAGGGTGATGACCTCCACAACACAGGGTGATGACCTCTACAACACACAACACAGGGTGATGACCTACACAACACACAACACAGGGTGATGACCTCCACAACACAGGGTGATGACCTCCACAACTCACAACACAGGGTGATGACCTCCACAACACACAACACATGGTGATGACCTCCACAACACACAACATAGGGTGATGACCTCCACAACACACAACACAGGGTGATGACCTCCACAACACACAACACAGGGAGATGACCTCCACAACACACCACACAGGGTGATGACCTCCACAACACACAATACAGGTGATGGCCTCCACAACACACAACACAGGGTGATGACCTACACAACACACAACACAGGGTGATGACCTTCACAACACACAACACAGGGTGATGACCTTTAGAACACAGGGTGATGACCTCCACAACACAGGGTAATGACCTCCACAACACACAACACAGGGTGATGACCTCCACAACACACAACACAGGGTGATGACCTCCACAACACACAACACAGGGTGATGACCTCCACAACTCAGGGTGATGACCTCCACAACTCAGGGTGATGACCTCCACAACTCAGGGTGATGACCTCCACAACACACAACACAGGGTGATGACCTCCACAACACACAACACAGGGTGATGACCTCCACAACACACAACACAGGGTGATGACCTCGACAACACAGGTGATGACCTCCACAACACACCACACAGGTGATGATCTCCACAACACAGGGTGATGACCTCCACAACACAGGGTGATGACCTCCACAACACACAACACAGGGTAATGACCTCCACAACACACAACACAGGGTGATGACCTCCACAACACAGGGTGATGACCTCCACAACACAGGGTGATGGCCTCCACAACACACAGCACAGGGTGATGACCTTCACAACACAGGGTATTGACCTCCACAACACAGGGTGATGACCTCCACAACACACAACACAGGGTGATGACCTCCACAACACACAACACAGGGTGATGACCTCTACAACACAGGGTGATGACCTCCACAACACAGGGTGATGACCTCCACAACACACAACACAGGGTGATGACCTCCACAACACACAACACAGGGTGATGACCTCCACAACACAGGGTGATGACCTCCACAACACAGGGTGATGACCTCCACAACACACAACACAGGGTAATGACATCCACAACACACAACACAGGGTGATGACCTCCACAACACACATTACAGGGTGATGAGCTCCACAACACACAACACAGGGTGATGACCTCCACAACACACATCACAGGGTGACGACCTCCACAACACAGGGTGACGACCTCCACAACACAGGGTGATGACCTCCACAACACACATCACAGGGTGACGACCTCCACAACACAGGGTGACGACCTCCACAACACAGGGTGATGACCTCCACAACACACAACATAGGGTGATGACCTCTTCAACACACAACACAGGGTGATGACCTCCACAACACACAACACAGGGTGATGACCTCGACAACACAGGTGATGACCTCCACAACACACCACACAGGTGATGATCTCCACAACACAGGGTGATGACCTCCACAACAAAGGGTGATGACCTCCACAACACACAACACAGGGTAATGACCTCCACAACAAACAACACAGGGTAATGACCTCCACAACACACAACACAGGGTGATGACCTCCACAACACAGGGTGATGACCTCCACAACACAGGGTGATGGCCTCCACAACACACAGCACAGGGTGATGACCTTCACAACACAGGGTATTGACCTCCACAACACAGGGTGATGACCTCCACAACACACAACACAGGGTGATGACCTCCACAACACACAACACAGGGTGATGACCTCTACAACACAGGGTGATGACCTCCACAACACAGGGTGATGACCTCCACAACACACAACACAGGGTGATGACCTCCACAACACACAACACAGGGTGATGACCTCCACAACACAGGGTGATGACCTCCACAACACAGGGTGATGGCCTCCACAACACACAGCACAGGGTGATGACCTTCACAACACAGGGTATTGACCTCCACAACACAGGGTGATGACCTCCACAACACACAACACAGGGTGATGACCTCCACAACACACAACACAGGGTGATGACCTCTACAACACAGGGTGATGACCTCCACAACACAGGGTGATGACCTCCACAACACACAACACAGGGTGATGACCTCCACAACACACAACACAGGGTGATGACCTCCACAACACAGGGTGATGACCTCCACAACACAGGGTGATGACCTCCACAACACACAACACAGGGTAATGACATCCACAACACACAACACAGGGTGATGACCTCCACAACACACATTACAGGGTGATGAGCTCCACAACACACAACACAGGGTGATGACCTCCACAACACACATCACAGGGTGATGACCTCCACAACACACATCACAGGGTGACGACCTCCACAACACAGGGTGACGACCACCACAACACAGGGTGATGACCTCCACAACACACAACATAGGGTGATGACCTCTTCAACACACAACACAGGGTGATGACCTCCACAACACACAACACAGGGTGATGACCTCGACAACACAGGTGATGACCTCCACAACACACCACACAGGTGATGATCTCCACAACACAGGGTGATGACCTCCACAACAAAGGGTGATGACCTCCACAACACACAACACAGGGTAATGACCTCCACAACAAACAACACAGGGTAATGACCTCCACAACACACAACACAGGGTGATGACCTCCACAACACAGGGTGATGACCTCCACAACACAGGGTGATGGCCTCCACAACACACAGCACAGGGTGATGACCTTCACAACACAGGGTATTGACCTCCACAACACAGGGTGATGACCTCCACAACACACAACACAGGGTGATGACCTCCACAACACACAACACAGGGTGATGACCTCTACAACACAGGGTGATGACCTCCACAACACAGGGTGATGACCTCCACAACACACAACACAGGGTGATGACCTCCACAACACACAACACAGGGTGATGACCTCCACAACACAGGGTGATGACCTCCACAACACAGGGTGATGACCTCCACAACACACAACACAGGGTAATGACATCCACAACACACAACACTGGGTGATGACCTTCACAACACAGGGTGATGACCTCCACAACACAGGGTGATGACCTCCACAACACAGGGTGATGACCTCCACAACACAGGGTGATGACCTCAACAACACACAGCACAGGGTGATGACCTCAACAACACACAGCACAGGGTGATGACCTTCACAACACAGGGTGATGACCTCCACAACACAGGGTGATGACCTCCACAACACACAACACAGGGTGATGACCTCCACAACACACAACGCAGTGTGATGACCTCCACAACACACCACACAGGGTGATGACCTCTACAACACACAACACAGGTGATGACCTTCACAACACACAACACAGGGTGATGACCTCCACAACACAGGGTGATGACCTCTACAACACACAACACAGGGTGATGACCTACACAACACACAACACAGGGTGATGACCTCCACAACACAGGGTGATGACCTCCACAACTCACAACACAGGGTGATGACCTCCACAACACACAACACATGGTGATGACCTCCACAACACACAACATAGGGTGATGACCTCCACAACACACAACACAGGGTGATGACCTCCACAACACACAACACAGGGTGATGACCTCCACAACACAGGGTGATGACCTCCACAACACAGGGTGATGGCCTCCACAACACACAGCACAGGGTGATGACCTTCACAACACAGGGTATTGACCTCCACAACACAGGGTGATGACCTCCACAACACACAACACAGGGTGATGACCTCCACAACACACAACACAGGGTGATGACCTCTACAACACAGGGTGATGACCTCCACAACACAGGGTGATGACCTCCACAACACACAACACAGGGTGATGACCTCCACAACACACAACACAGGGTGATGACCTCCACAACACAGGGTGATGACCTCCACAACACAGGGTGATGACCTCCACAACACACAACACAGGGTAATGACATCCACAACACACAACACAGGGTGATGACCTCCACAACACACATTACAGGGTGATGAGCTCCACAACACACAACACAGGGTGATGACCTCCACAACACACATCACAGGGTGACGACCTCCACAACACAGGGTGACGACCTCCACAACACAGGGTGATGACCTCCACAACACACAACATAGGGTGATGACCTCTTCAACACACAACACAGGGTGATGACCTCCACAACACACAACACAGGGTGATGACCTCGACAACACAGGTGATGACCTCCACAACACACCACACAGGTGATGATCTCCACAACACAGGGTGATGACCTCCACAACAAAGGGTGATGACCTCCACAACACACAACACAGGGTAATGACCTCCACAACAAACAACACAGGGTAATGACCTCCACAACACACAACACAGGGTGATGACCTCCACAACACAGGGTGATGACCTCCACAACACAGGGTGATGGCCTCCACAACACACAGCACAGGGTGATGACCTTCACAACACAGGGTATTGACCTCCACAACACAGGGTGATGACCTCCACAACACACAACACAGGGTGATGACCTCCACAACACACAACACAGGGTGATGACCTCTACAACACAGGGTGATGACCTCCACAACACAGGGTGATGACCTCCACAACACACAACACAGGGTGATGACCTCCACAACACACAACACAGGGTGATGACCTCCACAACACAGGGTGATGACCTCCACAACACAGGGTGATGACCTCCACAACACACAACACAGGGTAATGACATCCACAACACACAACACTGGGTGATGACCTTCACAACACAGGGTGATGACCTCCACAACACAGGGTGATGACCTCCACAACACAGGGTGATGACCTCCACAACACAGGGTGATGACCTCAACAACACACAGCACAGGGTGATGACCTTCACAACACAGGGTGATGACCTCCACAACACAGGGTGATGACCTCCACAACACACAACACAGGGTGATGACCTCCACAACACACAACGCAGTGTGATGACCTCCACAACACACCACACAGGGTGATGACCTCTACAACACACAACACAGGTGATGACCTTCACAACACACAACACAGGGTGATGACCTCCACAACACAGGGTGATGACCTCTACAACACACAACACAGGGTGATGACCTACACAACACACAACACAGGGTGATGACCTCCACAACACAGGGTGATGACCTCCACAACTCACAACACAGGGTGATGACCTCCACAACACACAACACATGGTGATGACCTCCACAACACACAACATAGGGTGATGACCTCCACAACACACAACACAGGGTGATGACCTCCACAACACACAACACAGGGAGATGACCTCCACAACACACCACACAGGGTGATGACCTCCACAACACACAATACAGGTGATGGCCTCCACAACACACAACACAGGGTGATGACCTACACAACACACAACACAGGGTGATGACCTTCACAACACACAACACAGGGTGATGACCTCCAGAACACAGGGTGATGACCTCCACAACACAGGGTAATGACCTCCACAACACACAACACAGGGTGATGACCTCCACAACACACAACACAGGGTGATGACCTCCACAACACACAACACAGGGTGATGACCTCCACAACTCAGGGTGATGACCTCCACAACTCAGGGTGATGACCTCCACAACTCAGGGTGATGACCTCCACAACACACAACACAGGGTGATGACCTCCACAACACACAACACAGGGTGATGACCTCCACAACACACAACACAGGGTGATGACCTCCACAACACACAACACAGGGTGATGACCTCCACAACACACAACACAGGGTGATGACCTCGACAACACAGGTGATGACCTCCACAACACACCACACAGGTGATGATCTCCACAACACAGGGTGATGACCTCCACAACACAGGGTGATGACCTCCACAACACACAACACAGGGTAATGACCTCCACAACACACAACACAGGGTGATGACCTCCACAACACAGGGTGATGACCTCCACAACACAGGGTGATGGCCTCCACAACACACAGCACAGGGTGATGACCTTCACAACACAGGGTATTGACCTCCACAACACAGGGTGATGACCTCCACAACACACAACACAGGGTGATGACCTCCACAACACACAACACAGGGTGATGACCTCTACAACACAGGGTGATGACCTCCACAACACAGGGTGATGACCTCCACAACACACAACACAGGGTGATGACCTCCACAACACACAACACAGGGTGATGACCTCCACAACACAGGGTGATGACCTCCACAACACACAACACAGGGTAATGACATCCACAACACACAACACAGGGTAATGACATCCACAACACACAACACTGGGTGATGACCTTCACAACACAGGGTGATGACCTCCACAACACAGGGTGATGACCTCCACAACACAGGGTGATGACCTCAACAACACACAGCACAGGGTGATGACCTTCACAACACAGGGTGATGACCTCCACAACACAGGGTGATGACCTCCACAACACACAACACAGGGTGATGACCTCCACAACACACAAGGCAGGGTGATGACCTCCACAACACACCACACAGGGTGATGACCTCTACAACACACAACACAGGTGATGACCTTCACAACACACAACACAGGGTGATGACCTCCACAACACAGGGTGATGACCTCTACAACACACAACACAGGGTGATGACCTACACAACACACAACACAGGGTGATGACCTCCACAACACAGGGTGATGACCTCCACAACTCACAACACAGGGTGATGACCTCCACAACACACAACACATGGTGATGACCTCCACAACACACAACATAGGGTGATGACCTCCACAACACACAACACAGGGTGATGACCTCCACAACACACAACACAGGGAGATGACCTCCACAACACACCACACAGGGTGATGACCTCCACAACACACAATACAGGTGATGACCTCCACAACACAAAACACAGGGTGATGACCTACACAACACACAACACAGGGTGATGACCTTCACAACACACAACATAGGGTGATGACCTCCAGAACACAGGATGATGACCTCCACAACACAGGGTAATGACCTCCACAACACACAACACAGGGTGATGACCTCCACAACACACAACACAGGGTGATGACCTCCACAACACACAACACAGGGTGATGACCTCCACAACTCAGGGTGATGACCTCCACAACTCAGGGTGATGACCTCCACAACTCAGAGTGATGACCTCCACAACACACAACACAGGGTGATGACCTCCACAACACACAACACAGGGTGATGACCTCTACAACATACAACACAGGGTGATGACCTCCACAACACAGGGTGATGACCTCCACAACACAGGGTGATGACCTCCACAACACAGGGTGATGACCTCCACAACACAGGGTGATGACCTCCACAACACACCACACAGGGTGATGACCTCCACAACACAGGGTGATGACCTCCACAACACACCACACAGGGTTATGACCTCCTCAACACACAACACAGGGTGATGACCTCCACAACACACCACACAGTTGATGACCTTCACAACACAGGGTGATGACCTCCACAACACACAACACAGGGTAATGACTCCACAACACAGGGTGATGACCTCCACAACACAGGGTGATGACCTCCACAACACAGGGTGATGACCTCCACAACACAGGGTGATGACCTCCACAACACAGGGTGATGACCTACACAACACAGGGTGATGACCTCCACAACACAGGGTGATGACCTCCACAACACAGGGTGATGACCTCCACAACACACAACACAGGGTGATGACCTCCACAACACACAACACAGGGTGATGACCTCCACAACACACAACACTGGGTGATGACCTCCACAACACACAACACAGGGTGATGACCTCTACAACACACAACACAGGGTGATGACCTCCACAACACACAACACAGGGTGATGACCTCCACAACACACAACACAGGGTAATGACCTCTACAACACACAACACAAGGTGATGACCTTCACAACACAGGGTGATGACCTCCACAACACAGGGTGATGACCTCCACAACACAGGGTGATGACCTCCACAACACAGGGTGATGACCTCCACAACACACAACACAGGGTGATGACCTCCACAACACAGGGTGATGACCTCCCCAACACACAACACAGGGTGATGACCTCCACAACACACAACACAGGTGATGACCTTCACAACACACAACACAGGGTGATGACCTCCACAACGCAGGGTGATGACCTCTACAACACACAACACAGGGTGATGACCTACACAACACACAACACAGGGTGATGACCTCCACAATACAGGGTGATGACCTCCACAACACAGGGTGATGACCTTCACAACACACAACACAGGGTGATGACCTCCACAACACACAACACAGGGTGATGACCTCCACAACACACAACACAGGGTGATGACCTACACAACACAGGGTGATGACCTCCACAACACACAACACAGGGTGATGAGCTCCACAACACACAACACAGGGTGATGACCTCCACAACACACAACACAGGGTGACGACCTCCACAACACAGGGTGACGACCTCCACAACACAGGGTGATGACCTCTACAACACACAACATAGGGTGATGACCTCTACAACACACAACACAGGGTGATGACCTCCACAACACACAACACAGGGTGATGACCTCGACAACACAGGTGATGACCTCCACAACACACCACACAGGTGATGACCTCCACAACACAGGGTGATGACCTCCACAACACAGGGTGATGACCTCCATAACACACAACACAGGGTAATGACCTCCACAACACACAACACAGGGTAATGACCTCCACAACACACAACACAGGGTGATGACCTCCACAACACACAGCACAGGGTGATGACCTTCACAACACAGGGTATTGACCTCCACAACACAGGGTGATGACCTCCACAACACACAGCACAGGGTGATGACCTTCACAACACAGGGTATTGACCTCCACAACACAGGGTGATGACCTCCACAACACACAACACAGGGTGATGACCTCCACAACACACAACACAGGGTGATGACCTCCACAACATACAACACAGGGTGATGACCTCCACAACACACAACACAGGGTGATGACCTCCTCAACACACCACACAGGGTGATGACCTCCACAACACACAACACAGGGTGATGACCTCTACAACACACAACACAGGGTGATGACCTCCACAACACACAACACATGGTGATGACCTCCACAACACACAACACAGGGTGATGACCTCCACAACACACAACACAGGATGATGACCTCCACAACACACCACACAGGGTGATGACCTCTACACCACACAATACAGGTGATGACCTCCACAACACACAACACAGGGTGATGACCTTCACAAAACACAACACAGGGTGATGACCTCCACAACACAGGGTGATGACCTCCACAACACAGGGAAATGACCTCCACAACACACAACACAGGGTGATGACCTCCGCAACACACAACACAGGGTGATGACCTCCACAACACAGAGTGATGACCTCCACAACACACAACACAGGGTGATGACCTCCACAACTCAGGGTGATGACCTCCACAACACACCACACAGGTGATGACCTCCACAACACACAACACAGGGTGATGACCTCCACAACACACAACACAGGGTGATGACCTCCACAACACACAACACAGGGTGATGGCCTCCACAACACACAACCCAGGGTGATGACCTCCACAACACACAACACAGGGTGATGACCTCCACCACACACAACACAGGGTGATGACCTCCACAACACAGGGTGATGACCTCCACAACACAGGGTGATGACCTCCACAACACAGGGTGATGACCTCCACAACACAAGGTGATGACCTCCACAACACAGGGTGATGACCTCCACAACACAGGGTGATGACCTCCACAACACAGGGTGATGACCTCCACAACACAGGGTGATGACCTACACAACACAAGGTGATGACCTCCACAACACAGGGTGATGACCTCCACAACACACAACACAGGGTGATGACCTCTACAACACACCACACACAGTGATGACCTCCACAACACACAACACAGGGTGATGACCTCCACAACACAGGGTGATGACCTCCACAACACACACTTCCATATCAGTTAATACAGATGATAACATCTGCTAGCAGCAACCAACTAGGGAACCAGCACTAGTCAGTAACCACTAGTGTCAGTAACCACTAGTGTCAGTAACCACTAGTGTCAGTACCCACTAGTGTCAGTAACCACTAGTGTCAGTAACCACTAGTGCCAGTAACCACTAGTGTCAGTAACCACTAGTGCCAGTAACCACTAGTGTCATAACCACTAGTGTCAGTAACCACTAGTGTCAGTAACCACTAGTGCCAGTAACCACTAGTGTCAGTAACCACTAGTGTCAGTAACCACTAGTGCCAGTAACCACTAGTGTCAGTAACCACTAGTGCCAGTAACCACTAGTGTCAGTAACCACTAGTGTCAGTAACCACTAGTGCCAGTAACCACTAGTGTCAGTAACCACTAGTGTCAGTAACCACTAGTGCCAGTAACCACTAGTGTCAGTACACACTAGTGTCAGTAACCACTAGTGTCAGTAACCACTTGTGTCAGTAACCACTAGTGTCAGTAACCACTAGTGCCAGTAACCACTAGTGTCAGTTACCACTAGTGTCAGTAACCACTAGTGCCAGTAACCACTAGTGTCAGTACACACTAGTGTCAGTACACACTAGTGTCAGTAACCACTAGTGCCAGTAACCACTAGTGCCAGTAACCACTAGTGTCAGTAACCACTAGTGTCAGTACACACTAGTGTCAGTAACCACTAGTGTCAGTAACCACTAGTGTCAGTAACCACTAGTGTCAGTAACCACTAGTGTCAGTAACCACTAGTGTCAGTAACCACTAGTGTCAGTAACTACTAGTGTCAGTACACACTAGTGTCAGTAACCACTAGTGTCAGTACACACTAGTGTCATTAACCACTAGTGTCAGTACACACTAGTGTCATTAACCACTAGTGTCAGTACACACTAGTGTCAGTAACCACTAGTGTCAGTAACCACTAGTGTCAGTACACACTAGTGTCAGTAACCACTAGTGTCAGTACACACTAGTGCCAGTAACCACTAGTGTCAGTACACACTAGTGTCAGTAACCACTAGTGTCAGTACACACTAGTGTCAGTAACCACTAGTGTCAGTAACCACTAGTGTCAGTAACCACTAGTGTCAGTAACCACTAGTGTCAGTGCACACTAGTGTCAGTAACCACTTGTGTCAGTAACCACTAGTGTCAGTACACACTAGTGTCAGTAACCACTAGTGTCAGTACACACTAGTGTCAGTAACCACTAGTGTCAGTGCACACTAGTGTCAGTAACCACTTGTGTCAGTAACCACTAGTGTCAGTACACACTAGTGTCAGTACACACTAGTGTCAGTAACCACTAGTGTCAGTAACCACTAGTGTCAGTAACCACTAGTGCCAGTAACCACTAGTGTCAGTACACACTAGTGTCAGTAACCACTTGTGTCAGTAACCACTAGTGTCAGTAACCACTAGTGTCAGTAACCACTAGTGTCAGTAACCACTAGTGTCAGTAACCACTAGTGTCAGTAACCACTAGTGTCAGTAACCACTAGTGTCAGTAACCACTAGTGTCAGTAACCACTAGTGTCAGTAACCACTAGTGTCAGTACACACTAGTGTCAGTAACCACTAGTGTCAGTAACCACTAGTGTCAGTACACACTAGTGCCAGTAACCACTAGTGTCAGTACACACTAGTGTCAGTAACCACTAGTGTCAGTACACACTAGTGTCAGTAACCACTAGTGTCAGTAACCACTAGTGTCAGTAACCACTAGTGTCAGTAACCACTAGTGTCAGTGCACACTAGTGTCAGTAACCACTTGTGTCAGTAACCACTAGTGTCAGTACACACTAGTGTCAGTAACCACTAGTGTCAGTACACACTAGTGTCAGTAACCACTAGTGTCAGTGCACACTAGTGTCAGTAACCACTTGTGTCAGTAACCACTAGTGTCAGTACACACTAGTGTCAGTAACCACTAGTGTCAGTACACACTAGTGTCAGTAACCACTAGTGTCAGTAACCACTAGTGTCAGTAACCACTAGTGTCAGTACACACTAGTGTCAGTACACACTAGTGTCAGTAACCACTAGTGTCAGTAACCACTAGTGTCAGTAACCACTAGTGCCAGTAACCACTAGTGTCAGTACACACTAGTGTCAGTAACCACTTGTGTCAGTAACCACTAGTGTCAATAACCACTAGTGTCAGTAACCACTAGTGTCAGTAACCACTAGTGTCAGTAACCACTAGTGTCAGTAACCACTAGTGTCAGTAACCACTAGTGTCAGTAACCACTAGTGTCAGTAACCACTAGTGTCAGTAACCACTAGTGTCAGTAACCACTAGTGTCAGTAACCACTAGTGTCAGTACACACTAGTGTCAGTAACCACTAGTGTCAGTAACCACTAGTGTCAGTACACACTAGTGTCAGTAACCACTAGTGTCAGTACACACTAGTGTCAGTACACACTAGTGTCAGTAACCACTAGTGTCAGTAACCACTAGTGTCAGTACACACTAGTGTCAGTAACCACTAGTGTCAGTAACCACTAGTGTCAGTACACACTAGTGTCAGTAACCACTAGTGTCAGTACACACTAGTGTCAGTAACCACTAGTGTCAGTAACCACTAGTGTTAGTAACCACTAGTGCCACTAAACATTTCAACATCACCTAACATACAACAGTTTCATACTCAACTTAACGTATAAAAAAAATTAAAAAAATAATCTCTTATTAAAAATTAAGAGATATTAAATTTTAATTACGGAACGAGGCATTGATCCGAATATTTATGGTTCATTAGCGAGAGTATTTTGAGGGGGCACTGGTGGGGGCCCCTGGGGGTCCCTGCCTTCAGTGGCACCCACACCTGGCACTGGTGGAGGCCCCTGGGGGTCTCTGCCTTCAGTGGCACCCACACCTGGCACTGGTGGGCCCCCTGGGGGTCCCTGCCTCCAGTGGCACCCATACCTGGCACTGGTGGGCCCTGAGGGTCCCTGCCTCCAGTGGCACCCACACCTGGCACTGGTGGGCCCCTGGGGATCCCTGCCTCCAGTGGCACCCAAAACTGGCACTGGTGGGCCCCTGGGGGTTCCTGCCTCCAGTGGCACTGACACCTGGCACTGGTGGGGGCCCCTGGGAGTCCCTGCCTCCAGTGGCACCCAAAACTGGCACTGGTGGGCCCTGGGGATCCCTGCCTCCAGTGGCACCTACACTTGGCACTGGTGAGCCCTGGGGGTCCCTGCCTCCAGTGGCACCCAAAACTGGCACTGGTGGGGGCCCCTGGGGGTCCCAGCCTCCAATGGCACCAACACCTGGCACTGGTGGGGGGCCCCTGGGGGTCCCTACCTCCAGTGGCACCCATACCTGGCACTGGTGGCCCCTGGGGGTTCCCTGCCTCCAGTGGCACCCATACCTGGCACTGGTGGCCCCTGGGGGGTCCCTGCCTCCAGTGGCACCCATACCTGGCACTGGTGGGCCCTATGGGTCCCTGCCTCCAGTGGCACCCATACCTGGCACTGGTGGGCCCTGGGGGTCCCTGCCTCCAGTGGCACCCATACCTGGCACTAGTGGGGGCCCCTGGGGGTCCCTGCCTCCAGTGGCACCCATACCTGGCACTGGTGGGCCCTGGGGGTCCCTGCCTCCAGTGGCACACATACCTGGCACTGGTGAGCCCTGGGGGTCCCTCCCTCCAGTGGCACCCATACCTGGCACTGGTGGGCCCTGGGGGTCCCTCCCTCCAGTGGCACCCATACCTGGCACTAGTGGGGGCCCCTGGGTGTCCCTGCCTTCAGTGGCACCCAAAACTGGCACTGGTGGGGGGCCCCTGGGGGTCCCTGCCTCCAGTGGCACCCACACCTGGCACTGGTGGCCCCTGGGGGTCCCTCCCTCCAGTGCAACCCGTTCTCACACAAGACAGCACATATATGACTTAATGCTTAAAGTCAATATGTTGAATATGAATTAGTAAATATGTGATATATTCCCAGTTACTTTTTTTTCCAAGGCCCAAACTCTTCCTCACGTACCAACTTGCGTCTCACAGTACCCGTCCGTCAACCTAGATAGCAGAATAGTCGTGATTGGTTCAATTATAAGGAAAATTGTACTTTTCAGGTCCCACATGGGTTGTGAAATTTACCTACTATTGTCCATGCTCTTAGAATATTATAGATCAGCTACTTCCTATTGAAGGTTCGTAGTTTTGTTTTGAGAAATATTTGTTGTTCTTAGTAAATTATAAAAAGCACTAAAAATTATTACATAGAATAACAGTCCTTCACCAATCAATATTATATACCATAGTTGGTGCTTTACAAATCTTTAAAGGATGTTTTGTAGGAACGCTAACAGAAAACGATGGTTCATTGGAATGTCTATGGGGTAAACTACTCTAAACAGGATGGTATTGTGTCTACTATACCAACTACAGGATCGGTATATTGTCCACTACCACCTGTTAGGTGAGTAAGGGGTGCAATACCACCTACAGGATGGGTATGAGGGTCACATCCACCCAGAGGATGAGTATGGGGATCACATCCACCCACAGGAAGGGTATGGGGTCCAATACCACCCACAGGATGAGTATGGCGTCCACTACAACCCACAGGATGGGTATGGGGCTCCAACCACCCATAGAATGGGTATGGGGCTCCAACCACCCATAAAATGGGTATGGGGTCCAATAACACCCACTGGATGTGTATATGGCGTCCATTGCCGCGCGTCGAGCTCGAAAACCGCAGCATTCATCTCAGAACCATGCCTATTTCACGCAGATTCCTTAATAAACGTAAAAGTTTTATATGTCACAAGAAAGATAGAAATATAAGCTTCATTCTAAATACCTCACCATGGGCATATTTAAATTTAAACCGAAGATACGTGTACTTTTATAATAGCCGAGCTCCGACCCCGGACAGATCGATCGACCGAGCAACTCTCTCTCAGAACAATGTTTATTTCACGTGAATTCGTTAGTAAACATATATGTTTTATATGTCTCAAGAAAGACAGACATATAAGCTTCACTTTAAACACTTTACTATAGACATATTTAAATTTCTAATGAAGATTATTGTATTTTAAAAATTACGGAGCTCCCACCCCGTACAGACAGAACGACAGAGCAACTCTCTCTCAGATCAATGTTTATTTCACGTAAATTCGTTAATAAACACAAATGTTTTATAAGTCTTAAGCAAGATAGAAATAAGAGCTTCATTTTAAATACATTACAATAGACATATTTATAGCTCAAGTGAAGATACATATGTTTTTATAGTAGCGCTCAGTACCTTGTCGGGCATGGAGTGCATACGCCTACGCACTTGCCGATATATTGTATAATTAACAAAGATACGCTAATAAAGCCTAAAATCTTATATGCCTCCAGAAAGACCGATATATGAACATTATTATAATTGCACCAAATGAAATATATCATGTTCGAGAACAAAGATATATCAATTTTAAATTAAGTTTCGACTCTCTCTCGGGTGAGAGAGATGGGGCGACTCTCGCCCCATCTATTGGAGATTCTGTGCACTAAATACCCAAAGCTACTCAAACCCTCCTAGCATTATTTAAGTAATGAAGTAATATGGTATATTTACTCACTATAATGTGGGTGCTGAATGCAGAACATGAGAAAACATATATTTACTCCAAACTAATATAATTTCATTATGAAATAAGTAGCATCAAAGGAAGTCGATGGTCCAAGCAGCAATGTTGTGGAGCGACTTATCCAAGATATATCGTTGTTTGGAAAGTGTTTGTTGGCATATCCAGTTGTCGCACTTCTCTGCTCAAATTATCACAAATTTAAATTATAATGTTAACAAGTAGAATACGTATTTTTAATAAAATCTAACATAACTAGCCAGAAAACATTTAACATTAATTAAAAAATATATGGTTGGAAGTTAAATCGACTTCATAGGACAATGGTTTTGTTATATATACTCGTTATTCGTTGACATGCGTTCGCTACTTAAACTACCATGTACTGTACTTATGTAAAATCTCCCATGTCTCTTCGCTCATCTCACCGAACCCTACAGGCTCTGTGATATATTGTTTAATTAATTGAGATTCACAAATAAAGCTAATAATTGTATATGTTATAAAAAAGGCAGAGCTTAGTTTAGTTCATTTATTATGCACTCCATACCCATCCCATGGACGATAGTGGAGTGTTACAGAGGCACATAATGGGCTCAGGGAATGAGCCCCACAATTCATATAGCCAAGCAAGTTATAATCTTGATAAGCTAGTTACAAAAGTCAATACACATTGTCACATCAACAATGGGCTCGAGACCGACCACAAGTACAGTTTATAATTTAAGCAACTGATTTATATGGAGGGCTAGTGTCACAATTGATATGTTTATCCTACACATAACCCCCTCTCCCCCATCCAATGGGCAGGGGTGGATAGGTTACAATCAAGTTTTTTTTTTGCGTTTTATTCAGAGATTAGGTCTTATTAGGTGAGGAAAGATATTCATATTTTAAAGAAGGTTTCTTGGCTCTCCATTTGTAACAAACTTACACATTGATGGAAAATATACAACCTTTTGAAAATCAATATTAGTTTGATCTAGATATTGTAATTAACGAAAGTATTTATGTCATCAGAAAGGTAGAAATATAGGATACATTTAAAATCCTTTGTCATAAATATAACTGAAGTGAAAACGAAGATATATGCGTTTTGATAGTTACTTGATGGCTTGCTCTGAGAGTGTGAAGCCCTGCACACCAGCCAATAAATTGTATAATTAGTTTCCATATATTTTAATTAATCTTAAAAATCTATATGTCAGAAGAAAGGAAGATGTAGTCGTTAATGTGACAACATTTAAAAATATATATCTCTTAAGTTAAATAAATAATACCACCTTATCGCCGGTGTCCGGACACATGAAAATTACCTAGGTATCAGTATCCAGCCAGGCGGGGATCACAGGCTGCACAATACTGATAAATTATATAATGCACTACTTGTGGTCGATCTCGAACCCATTTATGATTTGACGACTTATAGTGAATTTTGTAACTAGCTCATTAAGATTGTAACTTGCTTAGCTAAATGAATTGTGGGGTTCGGTCCATTCATTTTCTTTCTTTATTATGCACCCCATAATACCCATCCTGTGGGCGGTGGTGTAAAGGATTACAGAGGCACATAATCGGTTCAGGAACTGAACCCTCTAGTTCGTTTAGCTAAGCAAATAACAATCTTTTGACGCTAGTTACAAAATTATTAATGTACACATACTTATGCATACATGTACATATACATACGTATACATATATAAATACACATACATATTTAATCACCCACACAAATACACACATCAGTAATTTTTTGTGTCACAAGTGATTCAACAAGAGGCTCACAACAGTCAATATACAAGGCACTTTACATCTATGAGGAGTCGCACAGTTACTAGTCTAGCTCCACACCCACCCAACTGGGCGGCAGCTTTACAGTCATGTGCTCCACACCCACCCAACTGGGCGGCAGCTTTACAGTCATGTGCTGCACACCCACCCAACTGGGCGGCAGCTTTACAGTCATGTGCTCCACACCCACCCAACTGGGCGGCAGCTTTACAGTCATGTGGTGCACACCCACCCAACTGGGCGGCAGCTTTACAGTCATGTGCTCCACACCCACCCAACTGGGCGGCAGCTTTACAGTCATGTGCTTCACACCCACCCAACTGGGCGGCAGCTTTACAGTCATGTGCTCCACACCCACCCAACTGGGCGGCAGCTTTACAGTCATGTGCTCCACACCCACCCAACTGGGCGGCAGCTTTACAGTTACCTGGTGTTATTCTTCACCTATATCTTTTTCCTGTTAATCCCTATTTACATTATGCAGTTCAGGCTTCGTCGCCAGACTATAGTTTTTAGTTTAGTTAATTTATCACATAATGGGTTCAGGGACTGAACACACAATTTATTTATCTAAGCAAGTTACAATCTTGAGGAGCTAGCCACAAAATTCATAACACATCGTCACATCAACAACATGTGTTCGAGATCGACCACAAGTACAGTTTCTAAATTAGGCAAATGCTATATGTGGAGAGCTAGTGTCACAATTGATATGTTTGTCCTGCACATTTCCACAGTAGTTTGCTTGGGTTTGCTTGGGTACATAGACAAGAGACTAAACTTCAGCACCCACATACAACACATAAAGGGATGCTCTGAGAGAGAGAGAGAGAGGGGGAGAGTAAAAATATCCACTGAGGTCTGATTAAGTCCTTTTGGGGACCTTAATCATTAGGACGTTCAATGATTAACGCAAAGTGAGGCGTATTCAGATGGTATATTGACAACATTCAGCATATCTCATACTGACCTAGTAGTACTTGGTGCACAAATACCTTTTCCAAAGGAATCGCAAAACATAATTAAACACAACTGTACCGTACAGTGTTATATATTTATTTCAGTTTGAACAATTTTTAACATTAAAGGATAAATCCTTTAATTGGTTGAAATTGGTTTTAATATTCGAAATCTAATTTGTTGATGTTAAATAATATAAGGTTCAAATTTATTAAGATACATACTTTAAAAACTATTTCTATTTGAAATTTAAATAACATTAAAAGAGTACAGAATATAACAAATACCGACTATATAAAAGACCTGACACTTGCAGCACTTAATTATGCTATTGTAACACATTGAAAGTAATAACATTATTTGATTCAGCAAAGCATTTGGTAAGGTTATAATAATAATAATAATAATAATAATAATAATAATAATAATAATAATAATGTATTAATTAAGTATTTTAAATTATAATTTACAACTTGCTAGCGCACAAGAAACAAATCCACGAATCATCATTACATTCTGTAACACCTACACATGATCCATGGTGCCAAATATTGCAACGTTCACAGCATACCATCAGCTTCAAATCATTTGGCTTTCTGCAAATGCAGTACACTTCCATCGAGCATGACCGGATGATTCGTGTTCTTCTCAGTGTCAGAGCTGCAGGGAATGAGATGAGACACTTTCCTTTAAAGTTCTCTTGAAGATGTTGTCTCATTCTGCATATCATACGAGGTTCACCGGATCTACACCACTTGCAAGTGATGCAGCAAACGCCACAGCATATACCCCACTCATACTTGAGTCCTTGTGTCTGCTGACATTCATTATATTGCATATCAGCTTATCATCCTGGCAATTAGCAAGAGCATACAAGATAACTTCAGTAGATTTGGATGGTAATTTATGCCTGGTGTCGTATATGTTAATTTGTCCAGTTACTCCAATGTTGGAAACGGTGGCCCAGTGACAACCATCAACTTGGATAATTTGAATAAATTCACCAATTGTAACTGGCCAGGAGAGGTCCCGCTACCACGCTGGGTCATGAAGGCCTTCTAGGCTTGGCACAGTTTGTTTGATGAGGTCACATGCAGATTTTATATGAAGGTCAGAGAGCTGTACATTTGTTCCAATGTTCATTATCTCGTCATTTGTTAAATAATTTAACATTATCGAATGTGAAGCACTGTTATCACTCTCCTTATTGTTGCATTGGTGTGAGGAGTGGCAGTGATTGGTGCAGTTTATTTTTTTTTTTAAATAGGGACATAAATTTGTACTGCAGATACCAGTACAGTTGCACCGTTTCTTTATATATTTTATACTTGGGTTAGCAAGGCGAGACGCTTCTCTTAACGTGATACTGTTGGTATCAAATAGAAATAGTTTTTAAAGTATGTATCTTAATAAATTTGAACCTTATATTATCAACATCAACATATTATATTATTTAACATCAACAAATTAGATTTCGAATGTTAAAACCAATTTCAACCAATTAAAGGATTTATCCTTTTTAAAGGATTTAATTAAAGGATTTGACACAAAAATCAGTATGAAAAATACCTCGGCTGAGGATATTGAAAAACTTCAAGCTGATATTAATAAAGTTTTCGACTGGGCATCAGAAAATAACATGATGTTTAACAGTGATAAATTCCAGGTACTCAGGTACGGTAAAAATGAGGACCTTAAACATAATACAGAGTACAAAACACAATCAAATGTACCCATAGTAGGAAAACAGCATGTAAAGGATTTGGGAATAATAATGTCTGACGACCTAACGTTTAAGGAGCATAACCAAGCAAATATTGCGACAGCCAGAAAAATGATAGGATAGATTACGAGAACTTTCAAATACAGGGATCCCATCACAATGGTTGTACTCTTCAAGTCACTTGTGTTGTCCCGTCTTGAGTACTGCTCAGTACTCACTTCCCCCTTCAGAGCAGGAGAGATTGCTGAAATAGAGGGAATACAGAGAACATATACGGCACGCATAGACGCAATAAAGCACCTAAATTATTGGGATCGTCTCAAAGCCCTCCAAATGTACTCACTAGAAAGAAGACGAGAGAGATATCAAATAATATACACCTGGAAGATACTGGAGGGCCAAGTACCAAATCTACACAGTAAAATAACAACGTACTGGAGTGAACGACATGGAAGAAAATGTAGAATAGAACCAGTGAAGAGCAGAGGTGCCATAGGCACAATCAGAGAACACTGTATAAACATCAGAGGTCCGCGGTTGTTCAACGTCCTCCCAGCAAGCATAAGAAATATTGCCGGAACAACCGGGGACATTTTCAAGAGGAAACTAGATTTATTCCTCCAAGGAGTGCCGGACCAACCGGGCTGTGGTGGGTATGTGGGCCTGCGGGCCGCTCCAAGCAACAGCCTAGTGGACCAAACTCTCACAAGTCAAGCCTGGCCTCGGGCCGGGCTTGGGGAGTAGAAGAACTCCCAGAACCCCATCAACCAGATATCCTTTAATGTTAAAAATTGTTCAAATTGAAATAAATATATAACACTGTACAGTACAGTTGTGTTTGCCTGCCACAGCCTGCCACAGCCTTGAGAGCACGGAGCCTCTCTCTACATTGGCGACCCAGTCTGGCTAAACATTGCGGTACAGTAGAACCTCAAGACCAAGGTATTTGTATCTGGTAACTAGTCGAGCAGAGAGCCATCATCCAACTGCATTTTGCGATCGGCCCCACCCCGTCTGGGTGGGTGTCGGTTCAGGATCTTTGTTTTCTCTACTGAGATGACTAAGCATAGTTCCTGACATGTGGACAATACAGAGTTCAGAACATTTTGGGTGTTGGTATACCCATTGGTGTGGATCAGTATATCATCCACATAGCTAATGATGTGTTCGCTGGACCTTCTAGTTACAAAGTTTAAAAGTGCACTGATTAACACATTGAACAGAGTAGGACTGAGGACACCTCCCTGTGGAGTGCCAAGTTCAAAAAATCTCGTTACACTCCTATGCCCATGGAACAGTACAGATGACTTCCTGTTGGATAGATAGCCTCTTATCCACCGTAGAAGCCATCCTCCAACATTTATTTTAGCAAGTTCTCTCAGAATGACGTGTGGGTTAGCAATGTCAAAGGCTGACTTAAGATCTAGGAAAGTGGTATATGACCTATCAGTATGCAGGGTAAGGAATGTGGTAATACAGTGATGTACACTCTTTCCATGCATAAAGCCATATATCTGGGGAGACAACATATTAATAATTTTGTAAAGGAGACGGTTGAGAACATCCTCTCAAGACACTTATAGAGACAACTAGTGAGGGAGATTGGGCGAAAAGCACTCGGCTGGTGAGGTTTAGGAATGGGAATAATAACACTGTTGGTCCATGACTTAGGAAGCTCCCCAGTTACATAGCTCATATTATACAATTGAAGAAAGGTATTCCCTGGAACTAGCAGAAGCATATGCAGTATGCCGTCAGTAACTCCATCCTCCCCGGGTGATGTAGCTTTGCCTTTATGTAGAGCAGAATCTAGTTCGTATTCAGTAAAAGCATGTCACAGTCATCCTCTTGATGAAGCATGAAGTCAAGGAGCCTTACCCTATCAGTATATCTATCATTTAATTCATTCTGTGAGGGTAGAGGAAGACTGTCAAAGCTGGAAGTCGTGGCCCAAGCACCAACAAGCTCATTTGCTCTGTGCAGAGGATTAGGGTACGAGATCTCTGCAGCATTTTTCCCTTTGACCTTGTTGATATCCTTCCATGCCCGACTTAGTGGCGTGTGAGAATTGAGACCACTGACAAAAGTTTCCCAGTCTGTCTGCCTCAGCTCCACCATACGTTCCCTGGCCTTAGCCAGAGCCGCTTGAAAGAGCCGAAGCATTTCAGCAGTGCGGGTCCTTCTACAAGCTAGTCCAATTATTCTGGCAGTGCGTTTTAGTGTCTGCAATTTAGAATCATTATAATAAACATAAGTGCTATGACCAGTGTAATTTGGGTTACGTGGCCTGGACGATGGATCAAGTGATTCTATAAACTGGTTGATAGTACCTGTGAGCTCATTGTTAAAATCTTCAACTGATGAAGGCTCAGATGACTGCACCATTCTGACACATGAGCAACAAGATTGTCTCGTTCATGGATGGGCACAGCCAGCCTCTTCCGCTTGAACACTCCACCAGGGAGGATAGAACTGCCAATGCTTACAGTGGCTAATATGGCCAGAAGATCAGACGCCATAACTGGCACTATTGACGAGGCGCACACGGTGTGGGAGACGTTGAAACCGAGACATAGATCAAGAATACCTCCGTAGATATTCGTCGGTTCAAGGTCACCCACAATCTGTGCATCATCGTGACTACCTAATAGTGACACTAGTTGCCGTTACGATTACTGAACTGCGAATTACCAATATTCCTATGCCTAGCGTTATAATCACCTCTAATGATGGTAGGCTCAGTCTGAATACAGATAGGAAGGTCAGCATAATTAAAGTTACAAGGAGTTGATTATTTAGTACATAGTTGTTTTTCTCTTAAACTGGATGATAGAGGGGGAGTCTTTAACGTGATTGGGAATACATACATACATACATACATACATACATACATACATACATACATACACACATACATACATACATACATACATACATACATACATACATACATACATACATACATACATACATCCATACATACATGCATGCGTACATCCATTCATACATACATACATACATACAGACATACATACATACATACATACATACATACATACATACATGCATGCATACATGCATACATACATACATACATACATACATACATACATACATACATACATACATACATACATACATACATACATACATGCGTATATAAATACATGCGTATATACATGCGTATATAAATACATACATACATACATTACATACATACATACATACATGCATGCGTACATACATACATACATACATACATACATACATACATACATACATACATACATGCATACATGCATACATGCATACATACATACATACATACATACATACATACATACATACATACATACATACATACATACATACATACATACATACATACATGCATGCGTACATACATCCATCCATCTATCCATTCATACATGCATACATACATACATACATACATACATACATACATACATACATACATGCATGCATGCATGCATACATACATACATACATACATACATACATACATACATACATGCATGCATGCATGCATACATACATACATACATACATACATACATACATACATACATGCATTCATACATGCATACATACATACATACATACATACATACATGCATGCATGCATACATACATACATACATACATACATACATACATACATACATACATACATACATGCATACATGCATACATGCATACATACATACATACATACATACATACATACATACATACATACATACATACATACATACATACATACATACATACATGCATGCGTACATACATCCATCCATCTATCCATTCATACATGCATACATACATACATACATACATACATACATACATACATACATACATACATGCATGCATGCATGCATACATACATACATACATACATACATACATACATACATGCATACATGCATACATGCATACATACATACATACATACATACATACATACATACATACATACATACATACATACATACATACATACATACATACATGCATGCGTACATACATCCATCCATCTATCCATTCATACATGCATACATACATACATACATACATACATACATACATACATACATACATGCATGCATGCATGCATACATACATACATACATACATACATACATACATACATACATGCATGCATGCATGCATACATACATACATACATACATACATACATACATACATACATGCATTCATACATGCATACATACATACATACATACATACATACATGCATGCATGCATACATACATACATACATACATACATACATACATACATACATACATACATACACGTCCAGTCAGCATATAGCTATTTCGGGACAAAATCCAATACAGTTTATATTGGTGAGACGCCACTGTGATGAGGAGTTTAAATATCACAGGAACTGTAGGTTAATGTGTGACATAGGTGAGGTTAGATGAGGCATCTACAAGCATCAGCTGGAGGCTGATGGAGTGTTGTGGAGGCTGGTGGTACTATGCCCAGATGTTGGAGGGTGGATTTGACTCTCCCACCCTCCCTCCCCCTCCCCCCCCCCCCCACACACATTGACCGCAGTACGTCTAAGGTTACTTTCCACTCTCGCTTACCAAGGGTATAACCCCCGCCCCTCCCAACACACACACATGCATCAGATTCTTAACTTACAATATTTATGATTTACCAATTTATGTTACTACACTGACTGTCAATTTCACAATATTGTATAAACTTTGATGAATCGCTCGTCTATGGGTCATCCAATAATGTTAGCAGACTTCTAGATGTTACCACTGCTAGGTTTAGGCTCAGCTACAAGTACCTCTGGAAGTTTGTAACATCTGATGATGTAGATTTGACTAAATGTAAACTCTGTCAGCAGAACTATTCGCATACTTTGCGTCATTATATAATGGAATGTGAAAAATCGCGGAATTTAAAGATAACAACATCAATATGCCCGAAACGCTTTGCGTAATAGTGGCTTTAGGCATTGTATGTACTAGCTATACCTATAAGTTAAACAATCCTTGTAAATATTTATTGTATGTATGTACCTTACCTAAATAAAATTGTATTGTATAAAATTGTATTGTATTGTAATAGTGTCCATGAAATGTGTAAGTACTTCATTCATAATGATGTGCTGCTCGAAATCTTAGCGAAGTATCCAAAATTTGCTTACTGTAGGTAATGCATACACATGACTGTAAAGCTGCCGCCCAGTTGGGTGGGTGTGGAGCACATGACTGTAAAGCTGCCGCCCAGTTGGGTGGGTGTGGAGCACATGACTGTAAAGCTGCCGCCCAGTTGGGTGGGTGTGGAGCACGTACATGACTGTAAAGCAGCCGCCCAGTTGGGTGGGTGTGGAGCACATGACTGTAAAGCTGCCGCCCAGTTGGGTAAGTGTGGAGCACATGACTGTAAAGCTGCCGCCCAGTTGGGTGGGTGTGGAGCACATGACTGTAAAGCTGCCGCCCAGTTGGGAGAGTGTGGAGCACATGACTGTAAAGCTGCCGCCCAGTTGGGTGGGTGTGGAGCACATGACTGTAAAGCTGCCGCCCAGTTGGGTGGGTGTGGAGCACATGACTGTAAAGCTGCCGCCCAGTTGGGAGAGTGTGGAGCACATGACTGTAAAGCTGCCGCCCAGTTGGGTGGGTGTGCAGCACATGACTGTAAAGCTGCCGCCCAGTTGGGTGGGTGTGGAGCACATGACTGTAAAGCTGCCGCCCAGTTGGGTGGGTGTGGAGCGCATGACTGTAAAGCTGCCGCCCAGTTGGGTGGGTGTGGAGCACATGACTGTAAAGCTGCCGCCCAGTTGGGAGAGTGTGGAGCACATGACTGTAAAGCTGCCGCCCAGTTGGGTGGGTGTGGAGCACATGACTGTAAAGCTGCCGCCCAGTTGGGTGGGTGTGGAGCACATGACTGTAAAGCTGCCGCCCAGTTGGGTGGGTGTGCAGCAAGACTAGTAACTGTGTGACTCACCATAAATGTAAAGTGCCTTGTATAGTGACTGTTGTGAGCCTCTTGTTGAATCACTTGTGACACAAAAGATTACTGATGTGTGTATTTGTGGTGGTGATTAAATATGTATGTGTATGTATATATGTATACGTATGAATATGTACATGTATGCATAAGTATGTGTACATTAATAATTTTGTAACTAGCGTCAAAAGATTGTTATTTGCTTAGCTAAACGAACTAGAGGGTTCAGTCCCTGAACCGATTATGTGCCTCTGTAATCCTTTACACCACCGCCCACGGGATGTGTATTATGGGGTGCATAATAAAGAAAGAAAATGAATGGACCGAACCCCACAATTCATTTAGCTAAGCAAGTTACAATCTTAATGAGCTAGTTACAAAATTCACTATAAGTCGTCACATCATAAATGGGTTCGAGATCGACCACAAGTAGTGCATTACATAAATTTATCAGTATTGTGCAGCCTGTGATCCCCGCCTGGCTGGATACTGATACCTAGGTAATTTTCATGTGTCCGGACACCGGCAATAAGGTGGTATTATTTATTTAACTTAAGATATATATATTTTTAAATGTTGTCACATTAACGGCTACATCTTCCTTTCTTCTGACATATAGATTTTTAAGATTAATTAAAATATATGGAAACTAATTATACAATTTATTGGCTGGTGTGCAGGGCTTCACACTCTCAGAGCAAGCCATCAAGTAACTATCAAAACGCATATATCTTCGTTTTCACTTCAGTTATATTTATGACAAAGGATTTTAAATGTAGCCTATATTTCTACCTTTCAGATGACATAAATACTTTCGTTAATTACAATATCTAGATCAAACTAACATTGATTTTCAAAAGGTTGTATATTTTCCATCAATGGAGAGCATCAGCCAAGAAGCCTTCTTTAAAATATGAATATCTTTCCTCACCCAATAAGATCTAATCTCTGAATAAAACGCAAAAAACGACTTGATTGTAACCTATCCACCGCTGCCCATTGGATGGGGGAGAGGGCCGGGGTTATGTGTAGGATAAACATATCAATTGTGACACTAGCCCTCCATATATGTCAGTTCCTTAAATTATAAACTGTACTTGTGGTCGGACTCGAGCCCATTGTTGATGTGACAATGTGCATTGACTTTTGTAACTAGCTTATCAAGATTATAACTTGCTTGGCTATATGAATTGTGGGGCTCATTCCCTGAGCCCATTATGTGCCTCTGTAACACTCCACTATCGTCCATAGGATGGGTATGAAGTGCATAATAAATGAACTAAACTAAGCTCTGCCTTTTTGATAACATATACAATTATTAGCTTTATTTGTGAATCTCAATTAATTAAACAATATATCACAGAGCCTGTAGGGTTCGGTGAGATGAGCGAAGAGACATGGGAGATTTTACATAAGTACAGTACATGGTATTTTAAGTAGCGAACACATGTCAACGAATAACGAGTATATATAACAAAACCATTGTCCTATGAAGTCGATTTAACTTCCAAACATATATTTTTTAATTAATGTTAAATGTTTTCTGGCTAGTTATGTTAGATTTTATTAAAAATACGTATTCTACTTGTTAACATTATAATTTAAATTTGTGATAATTTGAGCAGAGAAGTGCGACAACTGGATATGCCAACAAACACTTTCCAAACAACGATATATCTTGGATAAGTCGCTCCACAACATTGCTGCTTGGACCATCGACTTCCTTTGATGCTACTTATTTCATAATGAAATTATATTAGTTTGGAGTAAATATATGTTTTCTCATGTTCTGCATTCTGCACCCACATTATAGTGAGTAAATATGCCATATTACTTCATTACTTAAATAATGCTAGGAGGGTTTGAGTAGCTTTGGGTATTTAGTGCACAGAATCTCCAATAGATGGGGCGAGAGTCGCCCCATCTCTCTCACCCGAGAGAGAGTCGAAACTTAATTTAAAATTGATATATCTTTGTTCTCGAACATGATATATTTCATTTGGTGCAATTATAATAATGTTCATATATCGGTCTTTCTGGAGGCATATAAGATTTTAGGCTTTATTAGCGTATCTTTGTTAATTATACAATATATCGGCAAGTGCGTAGGCGTCTGCACTCCATGCCCGACAAGCTACTGAGCGCTACTATAAAAACATATGTATCTTCACTTGAGCTATAAATATGTCTATTGTAATGTATTTAAAATGAAGCTCTTATTTCTATCTTGCTTAAGACTTATAAAACATTTGTGTTTATTAACGAATTTACGTGAAATAAACATTGATCTGAGAGAGAGTTGCTCTGTCGTTCAGTCTGTACGGGGTGGGAGCTCCGTAATTTTTAAAATACAATAATCTTCAATAGAAATTTAAATATGTCTATAGTAAAGTGTTTAAAGTGAAGCTTATATGTCTGTCTTTCTTGAGACATATAAAACATATATGTTTACTAACGAATTCACGTGAAATAAACATTGTTCTGAGAGAGAGTTGCTCGGTCAACCGATCTGTCCGGGGTCGGAGCTCGGCTATTATAAAAGTACACGTATCTTCGGTTTAAATTTAAATATGCCCATGGTAAGGTATTTAGAATGAAGCTTATATTTCTATCTTTCTTGTGACATATAAAACTTTTACGTTTATTAAGGAATCTGCGTGAAATAGGCGTGGTTCTGAGATGAATGCTGCGGTTTTCGAGCTCGACGCGCGGCAATGGACGCCATATACACATCCAGTGGGTGTTATTGAACCCCATACCCATTTTATGGGTGGTTGGAGCCCCATACCCATTCTATGGGTGGTTGGAGTCCCATACCCATCCTGTGGGTTGTAGTGGACGCCATACTCATCCTGTGGGTGGTATTGGACCCCATACCCTTCCTGTGGGTGGATGTGATCCCCATACTCATCCTCTGGGTGGATGTGACCCTCATACCCATCCTGTGGGTGGTATTGCACCCCTTACTCACCTAACAGGTGGTAGTGGACAATATACCGATCCTGTAGTTGGTATAGTAGACACAATACCATCCTGTTTAGAGTAGTTTACCCCATAGACATTCCAATGAACCATCGTTTTCTGTTAGCGTTCCTACAAAACATCCTTTAAAGATTTGTAAAGCACCAACTATGGTATATAATATTGATTGGTGAAGGACTGTTATTCTATGTAATAATTTTTAGTGCTTATTATAATTTACTAAGAACAACTAATATTTCTCAAAACAAAACTACGAACCTTCAATAGGAAGTAGCTGATCTATAATATTCTAAGAGCATGGACAATAGTAGGTAAATTTCACAACCCATGTGGGACCTGAAAAGTACAATTTTCCTTATAATTGAACCAATCACGACTATTCTGCTATCTAGGTTGACGGACGGGTACTGTGAGACGCAAGTTGGTACGTGAGGAAGAGTTTGGGCCTTGGAAAAAAAAGTAACTGGGAATATATCACATATTTACTAATTCATATTCAACATATTGACTTTAAGCATTAAGTCATATATGTGCTGTCTTGTGTGAGAACGGGTTGTCCAGTGGCACCCACACCTGGCACTGGTGGGCCCTGGGGGTCCCTGCCTCCAGTGGCACCCACACCTGGCACTGGTGGCCCCTGGGGGTCCCTGCCTCCAGTGGCACCCACACCTGGCACTGGTGGCCCCTGGGGGTCCCTCCCTCCAGTGGCACCCATACCTGGCACTGGTGGCCCCTGGGGGTCCCTGCCTCCAGTGGCACCCACACCTGGCACTGGTGGCCCCTGGGGGTCCCTCCCTCCAGTGGCACCCACACCTGGCACTGGTGGCCCCTGGGGGTCCCTCCCTCCAGTGGCACCCACACCTGGCACTGATGGGCCCTGGGGGTCCCTGCCTCCAGTGGCACCCACACCTGGCACTGGTGGCCCCTGGGGGTCCCTCCCTCTAGTGGCACCCACACCTGGCACTGGTGGGGGCCCCTGGGGGTCCCTGCCTCCAATGGCACCCACACCTGGCACTGGTGGGGGGCCCCTGGGGGTCCCTGCCTCCAGTGGCACCCACACCTGGCACTGGTGGGGACCCCTGGGGGTCCCTGCCTCCAATGGCACCCACACCTGGCACTGGTGGGGGGCCCCTGGGGGTCCCTGCCTCCAGTGGCACCCATACCTGGCACTGGTGGGCCCTGGGGGTCCCTGCCTCCATTGGCACCCAAAGAACAACAGTGGTCACCAGTAACAACAACAACAGTGGTCACCAGTAACAACAACAGTGGTCACCTGCAACAACAACAGTGGTCACCAGGAACAACAACAGGGGTCACCAGTAACAACAACAGTGGTCACCAGGAAAAACAACAGTGATCACCAGCAACAGCAACAACAGTGGTCATCAGAAACAGCAACAACAGTGGTCACCAGGAACAACAACAGTGGTCACCAGTAACAACAATAACAGTGGTCACCAGTAATAATAACAACAACAGTGGTCACCAGTAAAAACAACAGTGGTCACCTGCAACAACAACAGTGGTCACCAGTAATAACAACAACAGTGGTCACCAGTAACAACAACAACAACAACACTAGTCTCAAGTAACAACAACAACAACAGTGGTCACCAGTAACAACAACAACAACAACAGTGGTCACCAGTAACAACAACAACAGTGGTCACCAGTAACAACAACAACAGTGGTCACCAGTAACAACAACAACAGTGGTCACCAGTAACAACAACAACAACAACAGTGGTCACCAGTAACAACAACAACAGTGGTCACCAGTAACATCAACAACAGTGGTCACCAGTAACTTCAACAACAGTGGTCACCAGTAATAACAAAAACAGTGATCACCAGCAACAGCAACAACAGTGGTCACCAGAAACAGCAACAACAGTGGTCACCAGTAACAACAACAACAACAGTGGTCACCAGTAACAACAATAACAGTGGTCACCAGTACCAACAACAACAGTGGTCACCAGTAACAACAACAACAACAGTGGTCACCAGTAACAACAACAGTGGTCACCTGCAACAACAACAGTGGTCACCAGGAACAACAAGAGGGATCGCCAGCAACAACAACAGTGGTCACCAGGAAAAACAACAGGGGTCAGCAGTAACAACAACAGTGGTCACCAGTAACAACAACAACAACAGTGGTCACCAGTAACAACAACAGTGGTCACCTGCAACAACAACAGTGGTCACCAGCAACAACAACAACAGTGGTCACCAGTAACAACAACAACAACAACAGTGGTCACCAGTAACAACAACAGTGGTCACCTGCAACAACAACAGTGGTCACCAGGAACAACAACAAGGATCACCAGCAACAACAACAGTGGTCACCAGGAAACACAACAGGGGTCACCAGTAACAACAACAGTGGTCACCTGTAACAACAACAGTGGTCACCAGTAACATCAACAACAGTGGTCACCAGTAATAACAACAACAGTGGTCACCTGTAACAACAAAAACAGTGATCACCAGCAACAACAACAACAACAGTGGTCACCAGAAACAGCAACAGTGGTCACCAGCAACAACAATAACAGTGGTCACCATTACCAACAACAACAGTGGTCACCTGCAACAACAACAGTGGTCACCAGCAACAACAACAGGGATCACCAGCAACAACAACAGTGGTCACCAGGAAAAACAACAGGGGTCACCAGTAACAACAACAGTGGTCACCAGTAATAACAACAACAGTGGTCACCAGTAACAACAACAACAACAACAACAGTGGTCACCAGTAACAACAACAGTGATCACCAGTAACAACAACAGTGGTCACCTGCAACAACAACAGTGGTCACCTGCAACAACAACAGTGGTCACCAGGAACAACAACAGGGATCACCAGCAACAACAACAGTGGTCACCAGGAAAAACAACAGGGGTCACCAGTAACAACAACAGTGGTCACCAGTAATAACAACAACAGTGATCACCAGTAACAGCAACAACAGTGGTCACCAGAAACAGCAACAACAGTGGTCACCAGTAACAACAATAACAGTGGTCACCAGTAACAACAACAACAACAACAGTGGTCACCTGTAACAATAACAACGGTGGTCACCAGCTACAACAATAATAGTTGTCACCAGCAAAAACACTACTAGTCACCAGTGACAAAAATAACAACATTGGTCACCAGTAACAACAACAACACTAGTCACAAGTAACAACAACAACAACAGTGATCATCAGTAACAACAACAGTGGTCACCAGTAACAACAACAGGGGTCACCTGCAACAACAACAGTGGTCACCAGGAACAACAACAGGGATCACCAGCAACAACAACAGTGGTCACCAGGAAAAACAACAGGGGTCACCAGTAACAACAACAGTGGTCACCAGCAACAACAACAACAGTGGTCACCAGTAACAACAACAACAACAACAGTGGTCACCAGTAACAACAACAACAGTGGTCACCAGTAACAACAACAGTGGTCACCTGCAACAACAACAGTGGTCACCAGGAACAACAACAATGATCACAAGCAACAACAACAGTGGTCACCAGGAAACACAACAGGGGTCACCAGTAACAACAACAGTGGTCACCAGTAATAACAACAACAGTGGTCACCAGTAACATCAACAACAGTGGTCACCAGTAATAACAACAACAGTGGTCATCTGTAACAACAACAGTGATCACCAGCAACAACAACAGTGGTCACCAGAAACAGCAACAGTGGTCACCAGCAACAACAATAACAGTGGTCACCAGTAACAACAACAACAACAACAGTGGTCACCAGCAACAACAACAACAGTGGTCACCAGCACCAACAACAACAGTGGTCACAATTACCAACAACAACAGTGGTCACCAGAAACAACAACAACAGTGGTTATCGGTAACAACAACAACAGTGGTCACCAGTAAAAACAATAACAGTGGTCAACGGTAACAACAAACGCAATAACAGTGGTCAACAGTAACAACAAAAACAATAACAGTGGTCACCAGTAACAGCAACAACAACAGTGGGCACCAGACACAACAACAACAGTGGTCACCAGACACAACAACAACAGTGGTCACCAGTAACAACAAAAACAACAGTGGTCACCAGTATCAGCAACAACAAGAGTGGTCATGAGTAACAACAACAAAAACAGTGGTCACCAGTAACAACAACAGTGGTCACCAGTAACAACAACAGTGGTCACCAGTAAAAACAACAACAGTGGTCATCAGTAACAACGACAAAAACAGTGGTCACCAGTAACAACAACAGTGGTCACCAGTAAAAACAACAACAGTGGTCATCAGTAACAACGACAAAAACAGTGGTCACCAGTAACAACAACAAAAACAACAACAGTGGTCACCAGTAACAATAACAATACTGGTCAACAGTAACAACAACAACAACAACAATGGTGAACAACAACAACACTACTAGTCACCAGTAACAAAAAACACAACATTGGTGTCCAGTAACAACAGCAACACTAGTCACCAGTAACAACAACAACAACAACAACAACAACAGTGGTCACCAGTAACAACAACAACAACAACAACAACAACAACAGTGGTCACCAGTAACAACAACAACAACAACAACAGTGGTCACCAGTAACAATAACAATACTGGTTAACAGTAACAACAACAACAACAACAATGGTGTACAACAACAACACTACTAGTCACCAGTAACAAAAAACACAACATTGGTGTCCAGTAACAACAGCAACACTAGTCACCAGTAACAACAACAACATTGGTCACCAGTAACAACAATAGTGGTCACCTGCAACAACAACTGTGGTTACCACCAACAATACCAGTGGTTACCTCCAAAAACTACAGTGGTAACCATGAACAACAACAGTTTTTACCTCCAACAACAACAGTGGTAATAGGAACAACAACAGTGTTCACCTTCAACAACAACAATGTTCTCAATGAACAACAACAGGGGTCACCTGCAATAACACTTGACACCTCCGACAACAACAGTGGTCACCAGCAATAACAACAACAACAACAGTGGTCACCAGAAACAATAACAACAACAATGATCACCAGCAACAATAACAACAATGGTCATCAGTAACAACAACAACAACAATGGTCATTAGTAACAGCAACAACAACAGTGATCATCAGTAACAACAACAACAACAATGGTCATTAGTAACAGCAACAACAACAGTGATCATCAGTAACAACAACAACAAAAACAGTGGTCACCAGTAACAACAACAAAAACAGTGGTCACCAGTAACAACAACAAAACCAGTGGTCACCAGTAACAACAAAAACAGTGGTCATCAGTAACAACAACAAAAACAGTGGTCACCAGTAACAACGACAACAACAATTGTCACCAGTAACAACAACAACAACAACAGTGGTCACCAGTAACAACAACAAAAACAGTGGTCACCAGTAACAACAACAAAAACAGTGGTCACCAGTAAAAACAAAAAAAAACAGTGGTCACCAGTAACAACAAAAACAGTGGTCATCAGTAACAACAACAAAAACAGTGGTCACCAGTAACAACGATAACAACAGTTGTCACCAGTAACAACAACAACAACAACAGTGGTCACCAGTAACAACAACAACAACAGTGATCACCAGTAACAACAACAACAGTGATCACCAGCAACAACAACAACAATGGTCATCAGTAACAACAACAACAAACGGGATCATCAGTAACAACAAAAACAACAGTGGTCACCAGTAACAACAACAACAGTGGTCACCAGCAAAAACAACAATGGTCATCAGTAACAACAACAACAGTGGTCACCAGCAACAACAACAAAAGTGGTCACTAGTAACAACAACAACAGTGGTCACCAGTAACAACAACAAAAGTGGTCACTAGTAACAACAACAACAGTGGTCACCAGCAACAACAACAACAATGGTCATCAGTAACAACAACAACAGTGGTCACCACCAACAACAACAAAAGTGGTCACTAGTAACAACAACAACATTGGTCACCAGTAACAAAAACAACAGTCGTCGCCAGCAACAACAACAACAGTGGTCAATAGTATCAACAGGAACAGTGGTCACATGTAACAACAACAGTGGTCACCAGCAACAACAACAACAGTGGTCACCAGTAACAACAACAGTGGTCACATGTAACAACAACAGTGGTCACCTGCAACAACAACATCAGTGGTCACCAGTAACATCAACAACAGTGGTCACCAGTAACAACAACAACAGTGGTCACCAGTAACAACAACAAGTGATCACCAGCAACAACAACAACAGTGGTCACCAGCAACAACAACAGTGGTCACCAGTAACAATAACAACAACAATGGTCACCAATAACAACAACAGCAGTGGTCACCAGTAACAACAACAACAGTGGTCACCAGCAACAACAACAACAGTGGTAACCAGCAACAACAACAACAGTGATCACTAGTAACAGCAACAACAGTGGTCAACAGCAACAACAACAACA
Organism: Procambarus clarkii; assembly: GCF_040958095.1. Lineage (NCBI taxonomy): Eukaryota > Metazoa > Arthropoda > Malacostraca > Decapoda > Cambaridae > Procambarus > Procambarus clarkii. The sequence continues at coordinate 37,099,891 of NC_091162.1, forward strand.
GTAGTCACTAGTAACAACAACAACAGTGGTCACCAGTAACAACAACAACAGTGGTAACCAGCAACAACAACAACAGTGATCACTAGTAACAACAACAACAGTGGTCACCAGCAACAACAACAACAGTAGTCACTAGTAACAACAACAACAGTGGTCACCAGTATCAACAACAGTGGACACCAGTAACAACAACAACAGGGATCATCAACAACAACAACAGTGGTCACCAGTAACAACAACAAAAGTGGTCATCAACAACAACAACAGTGGGCGTCAGTAACAACAACAGTGGTCACCAGTAACAACAACAACAGTGGTCACCAGTAACAACAACAGTTGTGGGAACCGACCTGTGAGATTTATATTTATTTAATTTATATGAATTTATATTTACGTTAATTTATATACTTCGATAGCAATTTGTATAATGATAAGTGGACTGTATTTCTGCAATAATCTCAATCTCACAAATCGATCCTCTACACATTAGGGGGGTTTATTAAATTTATATATATGCAGCCAATCAAACTACAGGAATAGACTACATACATTGAAAAGGTTCCTTATCTTATAGTACAGCAGGTTAGTCCACCAGGTATAACTAGGGTGTAGACACCAAATTATCCTCTTTGAGGTAGCTTCCATATCACCCAGTAACTGGTGCACAAATCTTGCTTCCTCGTCTTGACCTGTCAAAAGTGCGCTAGCTGTGAAGCCAGAATCCTATATATGACAAGTATTTCAGAGAAAACACTATACAGTACATGGAACAATGAAGACCTGGCTTAATTACCTTTAGTTTGAGGCTTCCACGTGATCTAACCGGGTCACCCTATATCCTGACATTAATGGCCATAAATGAATGATAAACGGGTTTCGGATAGACACTTAACTTGAATTTGTAGACAGCGTGTTGACAATGGTACACCTTTGGGTTCCATAACACTACGTCCAAGTAAAATTAACAGGAGCCGAATTTGCTCCCGTGTGAGCCTCTGGTCTCAATATAAACAATGGCTGTTTAACACTCCATACTATTGACGTTACTGGCCGACATTGTCCAGAATGATAGGAGCCGAATTTGCTCCACACGTCTCGGAGGTGACACAACAATGGCTCCCTCCTTCCCCACTGACGCCTGGCCTACTTTGTCCAGATTTCAGAACGTGATAGAAGGGTCACATTTACTCTACTTTAATATTGATAATTAAGTTAATTTATATAAGATGTTTTTATGATGGTAAAGTCCAAAGACTAATGTATTTAAGAATAATTCCCACCATAATAGGTGGTGAATTATAATAGTATGTGGTGATGATATCCCGTTTTCTTTAGACGGTAATTCCACTACAAGTTACGTTTTCTATGGGTAACTTGTTGGTAACACAGCTATTATCTGTATGATTATTAAATGGTGTCGGATTTTCCGACATAATTCCCCAGGGGGCTGCTCACGGGTCGAAGTCCTAATTAGAACAGACGAACACCGATACTCCTCCTTCGAATTATTAGATTAATTTGATGTTAGTTGTTAGTAATCACACATTTGTGCGTCTGTTCGTACAGGACGGATGTCCCGTACTAGAGTTGCAAGGGTTAGAAGTCTAATGCGATTTCATTTCCCTGTCAACTCTTGAAAGGCTAATATTCAAGCCTTATTACATATTATTTAACCCAGAAGACTGGATGTGATCAAGTACTACAGTCAAGTATGATTCAGGGACTGCAGTGAGATCAGTGACATTAGATATAACTTGAAGTTTGTTCAAGTAACTGGTCACTGATATATAAACACTGAGGCCCATGGAATACATCTTGATTAAATAATAAATGTATCAAATCAGTCATCAGATTTATTGGGGTTTAATTTAGTTAATTGATTCAGAAGATTGAATAGCTCATCATTAAAGTAAAGTATGGTTCTGAGACTGCAGTGGGTTCAGTGACATTGGTCGCAGTGACTTGTAGCTGTTTAAGCTACTGTTCACTGATTTGCCACTGAGGCCTCATGAACTCATCTTCAGCTTTAAATGATGATACTAACATCAACCTCTGTTACTATAGTCAGTTGTAATCTCCTTAGTATAATGCTACTGGAGAAATATAATCAGCTGACAAATTTAGATTTCTACTGGTATTGTTTATCTCCAGGCATAGGTCTCCTCAGGCTTGATACTGGGCCTGAGAGTAATTTACGTCCTGCAGAGTTTAACATGGTTATACCCTGATATTTAGTAGGGCTACCAATGAATTGATGGTAGTAGTCTGTCCCCACAAGGACAGCCATTTGGCATTTGATTTGCTCAAATTTACCTGCAGCTGCTTGATAATAGCTTTCCAGGTCAGCATAATCAACTGTTGATTGTTGTGACAAATCTTCACATTTCTTGATCTGTCTTGTTAAGTGGCCTTTAAGACCTGCAAGGGTCTTTCATTCTCCCTGCATTATCCATACTGGCTCGTTGGTGAAGCCTTGTGGGGCTTGTACTTGGGCTGCTCATAATACTGAACAAACTCTAATGATAGCCTAGGGTAAATTCTGCACTCACTAGGCAATAATCCTACCTCTACTAGAGGTTAGCACTTAAAATTAATACACATTATATATATACAATCATACACACTAATGATTTGAGTGATAAACCAGTGTCACTGGAAGTACCTTTAGGTTAGCTCTTCTATATCACCCTAGGATGGTAGAGACACTAATTAATCACTCAAAGGTGTAATGATCATAAGTAATTTATTATATATACAACTCAACTCGAGTTGATAAAAATTACACCCAAAATAGGGTCTGGACCATTCATTAATGGTGTTAGGTTATTCAATATAGTACAACTGACTATGGTAATAATGGGACTAGGATGAGCAATAATAGTTCAACTAGTCAATGGTAAATATCCTACCCTGTTGTGGGTTGGCAATTAGTAAATATTATACTGTGAACACTAGTGCAATATATTAAATAATTCTCTATTTTGGAGAAATAATATACACAATTATTGATAATAGCCTCTTAATTAGCCTCTATGAAACTTCTAATATTATCAAGAAGTATTAAATATTATTAGTGACCTCGCGAAATAAAGTCCACAAAATTCGTAGATAATCTCTCGCGAAATGTAACACCACGAAATCCGTGAACAATCTCGCGAAGACACAGTCACTAATTTGGCTGGATTCTATATTAGCGCTGTCATTTCACGAAATAACACGCCACCAAATATCTGTGGGTGTGCATGAAACCGCTGACGAAGCTGAACTGGGCTGAGGGAGGCTCCTGAGCTCCCTCGAGGCTACGCTGCTGTCTATGACTGGCTGGCTTTGTTTAAATAACACTGCACTAGTTTATTTAATGAATCCACTGGTTAACTGGTTCATCCGGTACTAAGATGACCAAATGTGGGTTCAAAGGATCAAATAATCCGTCATCCGGTTCGAAGATGACCAAATAATGTGGGAACCGACCTGTGAGATTTATATTTATTTAATTTATATGAATTTATATTTACGTTAATTTATATACTTCGATAGCAATTTGTATAATGATAAGTGGACTGTATTTCTGCAATAATCTCAATCTCACAAATCGATCCTCTACACATTAGGGGGGTTTATTAAATTTATATATATGCAGCCAATCAAACTACAGGAATAGACTACATACATTGAAAAGGTTCCTTATCTTATAGTACAGCAGGTTAGTCCACCAGGTATAACTAGGGTGTAGACACCAAATTATCCTCTTTGAGGTAGCTTCCATATCACCCAGTAACTGGTGCACAAATCTTGCTTCCTCGTCTTGACCTGTCAAAAGTGCGCTAGCTGTGAAGCCAGAATCCTATATATGACAAGTATTTCAGAGAAAACACTATACAGTACATGGAACAATGAAGACCTGGCTTAATTACCTTTAGTTTGAGGCTTCCACGTGATCTAACCGGGTCACCCTATATCCTGACATTAATGGCCATAAATGAATGATAAACGGGTTTCGGATAGACACTTAACTTGAATTTGTAGACAGCGTGTTGACAATGGTACACCTTTGGGTTCCATAACACTACGTCCAAGTAAAATTAACAGGAGCCGAATTTGCTCCCGTGTGAGCCTCTGGTCTCAATATAAACAATGGCTGTTTAACACTCCATACTATTGACGTTACTGGCCGACATTGTCCAGAATGATAGGAGCCGAATTTGCTCCACACGTCTCGGAGGTGACACAACAATGGCTCCCTCCTTCCCCACTGACGCCTGGCCTACTTTGTCCAGATTTCAGAACGTGATAGAAGGGTCACATTTACTCTACTTTAATATTGATAATTAAGTTAATTTATATAAGATGTTTTCATGATGGTAAAGTCCAAAGACTAATGTATTTAAGAATAATTCCCACCATAATAGGTGGTGAATTATAATAGTATGTGGTGATGATATCCCGTTTTCTTTAGACGGTAATTCCACTACAAGTTACGTTTTCTATGGGTAACTTGTTGGTAACACAGCTATTATCTGTATGATTATTAAATGGTGTCGGATTTTCCGACAACAGTGGTCTACAGAAACAACAACAGTGGTCTACTGGAATAGCAACAGTGGTCATCAGCAACAACAACAGTGATCACCAGCAACATCAACAGTGGTCACCAGTAACAACAACAACAGTGGTCACCAGTAACAACAAAAGTGGTCTACAGAAACAACAATAGTGGTCTACAGGAACAGCAACAGTGGTCACCTGCAACAACAACAGTGGTCACCAGTAACAACAACAGGGGTCACCAGTAACAACAACAGGGGTCACCAGGAAAAACAACAGGGGTCACCAGTAACAACAACAGGGGTCACCTGCAACAACAACAGTGGTCACCTGCAACAACAACAGGGATCACCAGCAACAACAACAGTGGTCACCAGGAAAAACAACAGGGGTCACCAGTAACAACAACAGGGGTCACCTTTAACAACAACAGTGGTCACCAGTAACATCAACAACAGTGGTCACCAGTAATAACAACAACAGTGATCACCAGCAACAGCAACAACTGTGGTCACCAGTAACATCAACAACAGTGGTCACCAGTAATAACAACAACAGTGATCACCAGCAACAGCAACAACAGTGGTCACCAGAAACAGCAACAACAGTGGTCACCAGTAACAACAACAACAGTGGTCACCAGTAACAACAACAACACTGGTCACCAGGCAAAACAACAGTGGTCACCAGTAACAACAAGAGGGATCGCCAGCAACAACAACACTGGTCACCAGGCAAAACAACAGTGGTCGCCAGTAACAACAAGAGGGATCGCCAGCAACAACAGCACTGGTCACCAGGCAAAACAACAGTGGTCGCCAGTAAAAACAACAGTGGTCACCAGTAACAACAACAACAGTGATCACCAGAAACAACAACAACAACATTGGTCAAGAATAATAAAAACAATAGTTGTCATCAGTAACAACAACAAAAACAGTGGTCACCAGTAACAACAACAGTGGTCACCTGCAACAACAACAGTGGTCACCAGGAACAAGAACAAGGATCACCAGCAACAACAACAGTGGTCACCAGTAATAACAACAACAGTGGTCACCAGTAATAACAACAGTGGTCACCAGTAATAACAACAACAGTGGTCACCAGTAATAACATCAACAGTGGTCACCTGCAACAACAACAGTGGTCACCAGGAACAACAACAGGGGTCACCAGTAACAACAACAGTGGTCACCAGGAAAAACAACAGTGATCACCAGCAACAGCAACAACAGTGGTCATCAGAAACAGCAACAACAGTGGTCACCAGGAACAACAACAGTGGTCACCAGTAACAACAATAACAGTGGTCACCAGTAATAATAACAACAACAGTGGTCACCAGTAAAAACAACAGTGGTCACCTGCAACAACAACAGTGGTCACCAGTAATAACAACAACAGTGGTCACCAGTAACAACAACAACAACAACACTAGTCACAAGTAACAACAACAACAACAGTGGTCACCAGTAACAACAACAACAACAACAGTGGTCACCAGTAACAACAACAACAGTGGTCACCAGTAACAACAACAACAGTGGTCACCAGTAACAACAACAACAACAACAGTGGTCACCAGTAACAACAACAGTGGTCATCAGTAACAACAACTGTGGTCATCAGTAACAACAACTGTGGTCACCAGTAACAACAACAGTGATCATCAGTAACAACAACAGTGGACACCAGTAACAACAACAGTGGTCACCAGCAACAACAACAGTGGTCACCAGTAACAACAACAACAACAGTGGTCACCAGTAACAACAACAGTGGTCACCAGTAACAACAACAGTGGTCACCTGCAACAACAACAGTGGTCACCAGGAACAACAACAGGGATCACCAGCAACAACAACAGTGGTCACCAGGAAAAACAACAGGGGTCACCAGTAACAACAACAGTGGTCACCAGTAACATCAACAACAGTGGTCACCAGTAACATCAACAACAGTGGTCACCAGTAATAACAAAAACAGTGATCACCAGCAACAGCAACAACAGTGGTCACCAGAAACAGCAACAACAGTGGTCACCAGTAACAACAACAACAACAGTGGTCACCAGTAACAACAATAACAGTGGTCACCAGTACCAACAACAACAGTGGTCACCAGTAACAACAACAACAACAGTGGTCACCAGTAACAACAACAGTGGTCACCTGCAACAACAACAGTGGTCACCAGGAACAACAAGAGGGATCGCCAGCAACAACAACAGTGGTCACCAAGAAAAACAACAGGGGTCAGCAGTAACAACAACAGTGGTCACCAGTAACAACAACAACAACAGTGGTCACCAGTAACAACAACAGTGGTCACCTGCAACAACAACAGCGGTCACCAGCAACAACAACAACAGTGGTCACCAGTAACAACAACAACAACAACAGTGGTCACCAGTAACAACAACAGTGGTCACCTGCAACAACAACAGTGGTCACCAGGAACAACAACAAGGATCACCAGCAACAACAACAGTGGTCACTAGGAAACACAACAGGGGTCACCAGTAACAACAACAGTGGTCACCTGTAACAACAACAGTGGTCACCAGTAACATCAACAACAGTGGTCACCAGTAATAACAACAACAGTGGTCACCTGTAACAACAAAAACAGTGATCACCAGCAAAAACAACAACAACAGTGGTCACCAGAAACAGCAACAGTGGTCACCAGCAACAACAATAACAGTGGTCACCAGTAACAACAACAACAACAACAGTGGTCACCAGCAACAACAACAACAGTGGTCACCAGCAACAACAACAACAGTGGTCACCAGCACCAACAACAACAGTGGTCACCAGCACCAACAACAACAGTGGTCACCATTACCAACAACAACAGTGGTCACCTGCAACAACAACAGTGGTCACCAGCAACAACAACAGGGATCACCAGCAACAACAACAGTGGTCACCAGGAAAAACAACAGGGGTCACCAGTAACAACAACAGTGGTCACCAGTAATAACAACAGTGGTCACCAGTAACAACTACAACAACAACAACAGTGGTCACCAGTAACAACAACAGTGATCACCAGTAACAACAACAGTGGTCACCTGCAACAACAACAGTGGTCACCAGGAACAACAACAGGGATCACCAGCAACAACAACAGTGGTCACCAGGAAAAACAACAGGGGTCACCAGTAACAACAACAGTGGTCACCAGTAATAACAACAACAGTGATCACCAGTAACAGCAACAACAGTGGTCACCAGAAACAGCAACAACAGTGGTCACCAGTAACAACAATAACAGTGGTCACCAGTAACTACAACAACAACAACAGTGGTCACCTGTAACAATAACAACGGTGGTCACCAGCTACAACAATAATAGTTGTCACCAGCAAAAACACTACTAGTCACCAGTGACAAAAATAACAACATTGGTCACCAGTAACAACAACAACACTAGTCACAAGTAACAACAACAACAACAGTGATCATCAGTAACAACAACAGTGGTCACCAGTAACAACAACAGGGGTCACCTGCAACAACAACAGTGGTCACCAGGAACAACAACAGGGATCACCAGCAACAACAACAGTGGTCACCAGGAAAAACAACAGGGGTCACCAGTAACAACAACAGTGGTCACCAGCAACAACAACAACAGTGGTCACCAGTAACAACAACAACAACAACAGTGGTCACCAGTAACAACAACAACAACAACAGTGGTCACCAGTAACAACAACAACAACAACAGTGGTCACCAGTAACAACAACAACAACAACAGTGGTCACCAGTAACAACAACAGTGGTCACCTGCAACAACAACAGTGGTCACCAGGAACAACAAGAGGGATCGCCAGCAACAACAGTGGTCACCAGGAAAAACAGCAGGGGTCACCAGTAAAAACAACAGTGGTCGCCAGTAATAACAACATCAGTGGTCAGCAGTAACAACAACAGTGGTCACCAGTAACAACAACAACAACAACAATGGTCAGCAGTAACAACAACAGTGGTCACCTGCAACAACAACAGTGGTCACCAGGAACAACAACAATGTTCACCAGCAACAACAACAGTGGTCACCAGGAAACACAACAGGGGTCACCAGTAACAACAACAGTGGTCACCAGTAATAACAACAACAGTGGTCACCAGTAACATCAACAACAGTGGTCACCAGTAATAACAACAACAGTGGTCACCTGTAACAACAACAGTGATCACCAGCAACAACAACAGTGGTCACCAGAAACAGCAACAGTGGTCACCAGCAACAACAATAACAGTGGTCACCAGTAACAACAACAACAACAACAGTGGTCACCAGCAACAACAACAACAGTGGTCACCAGCACCAACAACAACAGTGGTCACAATTACCAACAACAACAGTGGTCACCAGAAACAACAACAACAGTGGTTATCGGTAACAACAACAACAGTGGTCACCAGTAAAAACAATAACAGTGGTCAACGGTAACAACAAACGCAATAACAGTGGTCAACAGTAACAACAAAAACAATAACAGTGGTCACCAGTAACAGCAACAACAACAGTGGGCACCAGACACAACAACAACAGTGGTCACCAGACACAACAACAACAGTGGTCACCAGTAACAACAAAAACAACAGTGGTCACCAGTATCAGCAACAACAAGAGTGGTCATGAGTAACAACAACAAAAACAGTGGTCACCAGCAACAACAACAGTGGTCACCAGTAACAGCAACAACAACAGTGGTCACCAGTATCAGCAACAACAACAGTGGTCACCAGTATCAGCAACAACAACAGTGGTCATGAGTAACAACAACAAAAACAGTGGTCACCAGTAACAACAACAGTGGTCACCAGTAACAACAACAGTGGTCACCAGTAAAAACAACAACAACAGTGGTCATCAGTAACAACGACAAAAACAGTGGTCACCAGTAACAACAACAACAACAACAACAACAACAGTGGTCACCAGTAACAATAACAATACTGGTCAACAGTAACAACAACAACAACAACAATGGTGTACAACAACAACACTACTAGTCACCAGTAACAAAAAACACAACATTGGTGTCCAGTAACAACAGCAACACTAGTCACCAGTAACAACAACAACATTGGTCACCAGTAACAACAATAGTGGTCACCTGCAACAACAACTGTGGTTACCACCAACAATACCAGTGGTTACCTCCAAAAACTACAGTGGTAACCATGAACAACAACAGTTTTTACCTCCAACAACAACAGTGGTAATAGGAACAACAACAGTGTTCACCTTCAACAACAACAATGTTCTCAATGAACAACAACAGGGGTCACCTGCAATAACACTTGACACCTCCGACAACAACAGTGGTCACCAGCAATAACAACAACAACAACAGTGGTCACCAGAAACAATAACAACAACAATGATCACCAGCAACAATAACAACAATGGTCATCAGTAACAACAACAACAACAATGGTCATTAGTAACAGCAACAACAACAGTGATCATCAGTAACAACAACAACAACAATGGTCATTAGTAACAGCAACAACAACAGTGATCATCAGTAACAACAACAACAAAAACAGTGGTCACCAGTAACAACAACAAAACCAGTGGTCACCAGTAACAACAACAAAAACAGTGGTCACCAGTAACAACAAAAACAGTGGTCATCAGTAACAACAACAAAAACAGTGGTCACCAGTAACAACGACAACAACAGTTGTCACCAATAACAACAACAACAACAACAGTGGTCACCAGTAACAACAACAACAACAGTGATCACCAGTAACAACAACAACAGTGATCACCAGCAACAACAACAACAATGGTCATCAGTAACAACAACAACAAACGTGATCATCAGTAACAACAAAAACAACAGTGGTCACCAGTAACAACAACAACAGTGGTCACCAGTAACAACAACAACAGTGGTCACCAGCAAAAACAACAATGGTCATCAGTAACAACAACAACAGTGGTCACCAGCAACAACAACAAAAGTGGTCACTAGTAACAACAACAACAGTGGTCACCAGTAACAACAACAAAAGTGGTCACTAGTAACAACAACAACAGTGGTCACCAGCAACAACAACAAAAGTGGTCACTAGTAACAACAACAACAGTGGTCACCAGAAACAACAACAACAATGGTCATCAGTAACAACAACAACAGTGGTCACCACCAACAACAACAAAAGTGGTCACTAGTAACAACAACAACATTGGTCACCAGTAACAAAAACAACAGTCTTCGCCAGCAACAACAACAACAGTGGTCAATAGTATCAACAGGAACAGTGGTCACATGTAACAACAACAGTGGTCACCAGCAACAACAACAACAGTGGTCACATGTAACAACAACAACAGTGGTCACCAGTAACAACAACAGTGGTCACATGTAACAACAACAGTGGTCACCTGCAACAACAACATCAGTGGTCACCAGTAACATTAACAACAGTGGTCACCAGTAACAACAACAACAACAGTGGTCACCAGTAACAACAACAAGTGATCACCAGCAACAACAACAACAGTGGTCACCAGCAACAACAACAGTGGTCACCAGTAACAATAACAACAACAATGGTCACCAGTAACAACAACAGCAGTGGTCACCAGTAACAACAACAACAGTGGTCACCAGCAACAACAACAACAGTGGTAACCAGCAACAACAACAACAGTGATTACTAGTAACAGCAACAACAGTGGTCAACAGCAACAACAACAACAGTAGTCACTAGTAACAACAACAACAGTGGTCACCAGTAACAACAACAACAGTGGTAACCAGCAACAACAACAACAGTGATCACTAGTAACAACAACAACAGTGGTCACCAGCAACAATAACAACAGTAGTCACTAGTAACAACAACAACAGTGGTCACCACTATCAACAACAGTGGACACCAGTAACAACAACAACAGGGATCATCAACAACAACAGTGGTCACCAGTAACAACAACAAAAGTGGTCATCAACAACAACAACAGTGGGCATCAGCAACAACAACAGTGGTCACCAGTAACAACAACAACAGTGGTCACCAGTAACAACAACAGTGGTCTACAGAAACAACAACAGTGGTCTACTGGAATAGCAACAGTGGTCATCAGCAACAACAACAGTGGTCACCAGCAACATCAACAGTGGTCACCAGTAATAACAACAACAGTGGTCACCAGTAACAACAACAGTGGTCTACAGAAACAACAATAGTGGTCTACAGGAACAGCAACAGTGGTCACCTGCAACAACAACAGTGGTCACCAGTAACAACAACAGGGGTCACCAGTAACAACAACAGGGGTCACCTGCAACAACAACAGTGGTCACCTGCAACAACAACAGGGATCACCAGCAACAACAACAGTGGTCACCAGGAAAAACAACAGGGGTCACCAGTAACAACAACAGGGGTCACCTTTAACAACAACAGTGGTCACCAGGAAAAACAACAGGGGTCACCAGTAACAACAACAGGGGTCACCTTTAACAACAACAGTGGTCACCAGTAACATCAACAACAGTGGTCACCAGTAATAACAACAACAGTGATCACCAGCAACAGCAACAACAGTGGTCACCAGAAACAGCAACAACAGTGGTCACCAGTAACAACAATAACAGTGGTCACCAGTAACAACAACAACAGTGGTCACCAGTACCAACAATAATAACAGTGGTCACCAGTAACAACAAGAGGGATCGCCAGCAACAACAGCACTGGTCACCAGGCAAAACAACAGTGGTCGCCAGTAAAAACAACAGTGGTCACCAGTAACAACAACAACAGTGATCACCAGCAACAACAACAACAACATTGGTCAAGAATAATAAAAACAATAGTTGTCATCAGTAACAACAACAAAAACAGTGGTCACCAGTAACAACAACAGTGGTCACCTGCAACAACAACAGTGGTCACCAGGAACAAGAACAAGGATCACCAGCAACAACAACAGTGGTCACCAGTAATAACAACAACAGTGGTCACCAGTAATAACAACAGTGGTCACCAGTAATAACAACAACAGTGGTCACCAGTAATAACATCAACAGTGGTCACCAGTAATAACAACAACAGTGGTCACCAGTAACATCAACAACAGTGGTCACGAGTAATAACAACAACAGTGGTCACCTATAACAAAAACAACAGTGATCACCAGCAACAACAACAACAGTGGTCACCAGAAACAGTAACAACAGTGGTCACCAGCAACAACAATAACAGTGGTCACCAGTAACAACATCAACAACAGTGGTCACCAAAAACAACAACAACAGTGGTCATCAGTAACAACAACAACAACAGTGGCCACCAGTAACAACAAAAACAGTGGTCACCAGTAACAAAAACAACAATAACAGTGGTCATCAGTAACAACAACAACAACAACAGTGGCCACCAGTAACAACAAAAAAGTGGTCACCAGTAACAGCAACAACAACAGTGGTCACCAGTCACAGCAGCAACAACAGTGGTCACCAGTAACAACAACAACAACAGTGGTCATCAGTAACAACAATAACAGTGGTTATCAGCAACAACAACAGTGGTCATGAGTAACAACAACAAAAACAGTGGTCACCAGTAACAACAACAGTGGTCACCTGTAACACCAACAACAACAGTGGTCACCAGTAACAATAACAACAATGGTCATCAGTAACAACAACAACAGTGGTCACCATGAACAACAACAGCAGTGATCACCAGCAACAACAACAACAACAGTGTTCACCAACAACAACAGTGGTAACCAGTAACAAAAACAGTGGTCACCAGTAACAACAACAACAGTGGTTACCAGTAACAACAACAACAGTGGTTACCAGCAACAACAACAACAGAGGTCACCAGTAACAACAACAACAACAGTGGTCACCAGTAACAACAACAACAACAATGGTCATCAGTAACAACAACAACAACAATGGTCACCAGTAACAACAACAACAACAATGGTCACCAGTAACAACAACAACAATAATGGTCACCAGTAACAACAACAACAACAATGGTCACCAGTACCAACAACAACAACAGTGGCCACCAGTAACAACAACAACAACAACAGTGGTCACTAGTACCAACAACAACAGTGGTCACCAGTAACAACAACAATGGTCACCAGTAACAACAACAACAGTGGTCGCCAGTAACAACAACAACAATGGTCACCAGTACCAACAACAACAGTCGTCGCCAGTAACAACAACAACACTGGACACCAGCAACAACAACAGTGGTCACAAGTATATACAACAACAAAAACAGTGGTCACCAGTAACAACAACAACAAAAACAGTGGTCACCAGTAACGACGACAACAACAGTTGTCACCAGTAACAACAACAACAACAGTGGTCACTAGTAACAACAACAACAGTGGTCACCAGTAACACCAACAACAACAACAGTGGTCACCAGTAACAACAACAACAGTGATCACCAGCAACAGCAACAACAGTGGTCACCAGAAACAACAACAAAAGTGGGCACAGTAACAACAACAACAACAACAGTGGTCACCAGCACCAACAATCACAGTGGTCACCAGCACCAACAATCACAGTGGTCACCAGAATTAACAACAACAGTGGTCACCAGTAAAAACAACAACAGTGGTCACCAGTAACAACAACAACAACAGTGGTCACCAGCAAAAACACTACTAGTCACCAGTGACAAAAATAACATAATATATCACCAGTAACAACAACACTAGTCACAAGTAACAACAACAACAGTGATCATCAGTAACAACAACAACACAAGTCACAAGTAACAACAACAGTGGTCACCAGCAAAAACAACAGTGGTCACCAACAATTACAACAACAAGAGTGATCACCAGCAACAACAATGGTCATCAGAAACAACATCAACAACAGTGGTCACCAGCAACAACAACAGAGGTCTCCAGCAACAAAAACAGTGGTCACCAGCAACAAAAACAACAACAGTGGTCACAGCATCAACAACAGTGGTCACCAGCAACAACAACAACAGTGGTCAATAGTATCAACAGGAACAGTGGTCACATGTAACAACAACAACAGTGGTCACCAGCAACAACAACAACAGTTGTCACCAGCAACAACAACAACAGTGCTCACCAGCAACAACTATAACAGTGGTCACCAGTACCAACAACAACAACAACAACAGTGGTCAATAGTAACAACAACAACAGTGGTCACCGGCAACATCAACAGTGATCACAAGTAACAACAACAGTGGTCACCAAAAACAACAACAGTGGTCACGTGCAACAACAACAGTGGTCGCCAGGAACAACAACAGTTGTCACCAGGAAAAACAACAAGGGTCACCAGTAAAAACAACATCAGTGGTCACCAGTAACAACAATAACAGTGGTCACCAGTAACAAAAACAACAACAACAGTGGTCACCAACAACAACAACAACATTGGTCAAGAATAATAAAAACAATAGTTGTCATCTGTAACAAATGCAAAAACAGTGGTCACCAGTAACAACAACAGTGGTCACCTGCAACAACAACAGTGGTCACAATTAACAACAACAGTGGTCACCAATAACAACAACAGTTGTCACGTGCAACAACAGTGGTCACCAGTAACAACAACAGTGGTCACCTGCAACAACAACAGTGGTCACCAGGAACAACAACAGGGATCACCAGCAACAACAACAGTGGTCACCAGGAAAAATAGGGGTCACCAGTAACAACAACAGTGGTCACCAGTAATAACAACAACAGTGGTCACCAGTAACATCAACAACAGTGGTCACCAGTAATAATAAAAACAGTGGTCACCAGTAATAACAACAACAGTGGTCACCAGTAATAACAACAACAGTGGTCACCAGTAACAACAACAACAGTGATCACCAGCAACAACAACAATAGTGGTCACCAATAACAATAACAACAGTGGTCACCAGCAACAACAACAACATTGGTCACCAATAACAACAAAAACAGTGGTCACCAGCAACAACAACAACAGTGGTCACCAGCAACAACAACAACAGTGGTCACCAGTAATAACAACAACAGTGGTCACCAGTAATAACAACAACAGTGGTCACCAGTAACAACAACAACAGTGATCACCAGCAACAACAACAACAGTGGTCACCAATAACAATAACAACATTGGTCACCAGCAACAACAACAACATTGGTCACCAGCAACAACAACAACATTGGTCACCAGCACCAACAACAACAACAGTGGTCACCAGCAACAACAACAGTGGTCACCAGCAACAACAACAGTGGTCACCAGCAACAACAACAACATTGGTCACCAGCAACAACAACAACAGTGGTCACCAGCAACAACAACAACAGTGGTCACCAGCAACAACAACAACAGTGGTCACCAGCAACAACAACAACAGTGGTCACCAGCAACAACAACAACAGTGGTCACCAGCAACAACAACAACAGTGGTCACCAGCAACAACAACATTGGTCACCAGCAACAACAACATTGGTCACCAGCAACAACAACAACATTGGTCACCAGCAGCAACAACAACAGTGGTCACCAGCAACAACAACATTGGTCACCAGCAACAACAACAGTGGTCACCAGCAACAACAACAACAGTGGTCACCAGCAACAACAACATTGGTCACCAGCAACAACAACAGTGGTCACCAGCAACAACAACAACATTGGTCACCAGCAGCAACAACAACAGTGGTCACCAGCAACAATAACATTGATCACCAGAAACAACAACAGTGGTCACCAGCAACAATAACATTGATCACCAGCAACAACAACAGTGGTCACCAGCAACAACAACAGTGGTCACCAGCAACAACAACAACAGTGGTCACCAGCAACAACAACAACAGTGGTCACCAGCAACAACAACATTGGTCACCAGCAACAACAACAGTGGTCACCAGCAACAACAACAACATTGGTCACCAGCAGCAACAACAACAGTGGTCACCAGCAACAACAACATTGGTCACCAGCAACAATAACATTGATCACCAGAAACAACAACAGTGGTTACCAGCAACAATAACATTGATCACCAGCAACAACAACAGTGGTCACCAGCAACAACAACAGTGGTCACCAGCAACAATAACATTGATCACCAGCAACAACAACAGTGGTCACCAGCAACAACAACAGTGGTCACCAGCAACAACAACAGTGGTCACCAGCAACAACAACAACAGTGGTCACCAGCAACAACAACAGTGGTCACCAGCAACAACAACAGTGGTCACCAGCAACAACAACAACAGAGGGCAGCAATAACACGCTGCCAGCAGCAACATCAGTATCACAGAACCACCGGTGTCAGCAGCAGCAGCAGCAGCAGCAGCTGTGTCACTACAGTGTCGGGAGCAGCAGGAGCAGCAGCTGTGTCACTACAGTGTCAGGAGCAGCAGCTGTGTCACTACAGTGTCAGGAGCAGCAGCTGTGTCACTACAGTGTCAGGAGCAGCAGGAGCAGCAGCTGTGTCACTACAGTGTCAGGAGCAGCAGCTGTGTCACTACAGTGTCAGGAGCAGCAGGAGCAGCAGCTGTGTCACTACAGTGTCAGGAGCAGCAGGAGCAGCAGCTGTGTCACTACAGTGTCAGGAGCAGCAGGAGCAGCAGCTGTGTTACTACAGTGTCAGGAGCAGCAGCAGCAGCAGCTGTGTCACTACAGTGTCAGGAGCAGCAGCAGCAGCTGTGTCACTATAGTGTCAGGAGCAGCAGCAGCAGCTGTGTCACTACAGTGTCGGGAGCAGCAGCTGTGTCACTACAGTGTCGGGAGCAGCAGCAGCAGCTGTGTCACTACAGTGTCAGGAGCAGCAGCCGCAGCTGCGTCACTACAGTGTCAGGAGCAACAGCAGCAGCAGCTGTGTCACTAGAGAGATAGGAGCAGCAGCAGCAGCTGTGTCACTAGAGTGTCAGCAGCAGCAGCTGTGTCACTAGAGTGTCAGCAGAAGCAGCAGCTGTGTCACTGCAGTGTCAGGAGCAGCTGTGTCACTACAGTGTCAGCAGCAGCAGCAGCTGTTTCACTACAGTGTCAGCAGCAGCAGGAGCAGCAGCTGTGTCACTACAGTGTCAGCAGCAGCAGCTGTGTCACTACAGTGTCAGCAGCAGCAGCAGCAGCTGTGTCACTACAGTGTCAGCAGCAGCTGTGTTACTAGAGTGTCAGCAGCAGCAGCTGTGTCACTACAGTGTCAGCAGCAGCAGTGTTACTAGAGTGTCAGCAGCAGCAGCTGTGTCACTACAGTGTCAGCAGCAGCTGTGTTACTAGAGTGTCAGCAGCAGCTGTGTCACTACAGTGTCAGCAGCAGCAGCTGTGTCACTACAGTGTCAGCAGCAGCAGCAGCTGTCACTACAGTGTCAGGAGCAGCAGCTGTGTCACTATAGTGTCAGCAGCAGCAGCAGCTGTGTCACTATAGTGTCAGGAGCAGCAGCAGCAGCTGTGTCACTATAGTGTCAGGAGCAGCAGCAGCAGCTGTGTCACTATAGTGTCAGGAGCAGCAGCAGCAGCTGTGTCCCTATAGTGTCAGGAGCAGCAGCAACTGTGTCACAAGAGTGTCAGCAGCAGCAGCAGCTGTATCACAAGAGTGTCAGCAGCAGCAGCAGCTGTGTCACAAGAGTGTCAGGAGCAGTAGCAGCAGCTGTGTCACAAGAGTATCAGCAGCAGCAACTGTGTCACAAGAGTGTCAGCAGCAGCAGCAGCTGTATCACAAGAGTGTCAGCAGCAGCAGCAGCAGCAGCTGTGTCACAAGAGTGTCAGCAGTAGCAGCAGCTGTGTCACTATAGTGTCAGGAGCAGTAGCAGCAGCTGTGTCACAAGAGTATCAGCAGCAGCAGCTGTGTCACTATAGTGTCAGGAGCAGCAGCAGCAGCTGTGTCACAAGAGTGTCAGCAGCAGCAGCTGATGTGTCACTATAGTGTCAGGAGCAGCAGCAGCAGCTGTGTCACAAGAGTATCAGCAGCAGCAGCTGTGTCACTATAGTGTCAGGAGCAGCAGCAGCAGCTGTGTCACAAGAGTGTCAGCAGCAGCTGTGTTACTAGAGTGTCAGCAGCAGCAGCAGCAGCTGTGTCACTACAGTGTCAGCAGCAGCAGTGTTACTAGTGTGTCAGCAGCAGCAGCTGTCACTACAGTGTCAGGAGCAGCAGCTGTGTCACTATAGTGTCAGGAGCGGCAGCAGCAGCTGTGTCACTATAGTGTCAGGAGCAGCAGCAGCTGTGTCACAAGAGTGTCAGCAGCAGCAGCAGCTGTGTCACTATAGTGTCAGGAGCAGCAGCAGCAACAGCAGCTGTGTCACAAGAGTATCAGCAGCAGCAGCAGCTGTGTCACTACAGTGTCGGGAGCAGCAGCAGCAGCTGTGTCACTACAGTGTCAGGAGCAGCAGCCGCAGCTGTGTCACTACAGTGTCAGGAGCAACAGCAGCAGCAGCTGTGTCACTAGAGTGTCAGGAGCAGCAGCAGCAGCTGTGTCACTAGAGTGTCAGCAGCAGCAGCTGTGTCACTAGAGTGTCAGCAGAAGCAGCAGCTGTGTCACTCCAGTGTCAGGAGCAGCTGTGTCACTACAGTGTCAGCAGCAGCAGCAGCTGTTTCACTACAGTGTCAGCAGCAGCAGGAGCAGCAGCTGTGTCACTACAGTGTCAGCAGCAGCAGCTGTGTCACTACAGTGTCAGCAGCAGCAGCTGTGTCACTACAGTGTCAGCAGCAGCAGGAGCAGCAGCTGTGTTACTAGAGTGTCAGCAGCAGCAGCTGTGTCACTACAGTGTCAGCAGCAGCAGTGTTACTAGGAGTGTCAGCAGCAGCAGCTGTGTCACTACAGCGTCAGCAGCAGCAGGAGCAGCAGCTGTGTTACTAGAGTGTCAGCAGCAGCTGTGTCACTACAGTGTCAGCAGCAGCAGGATCAGCAGCTGTGTTACTAGAGTGTCAGCAGCAGCAGCAGCTGTATCACTACAGTGTCAGCAGCAGCAGCTGTGTCACTACAGTGTCAGCAGCAGCAGCTGTGTCACTACAGTGTCAGCAGCCGCAGCTGTCACTACAGTGTCAGGAGCAGCAGCTGTGTTACTAGAGTGTCAGCAGCAGCTGTGTCACTACAGTGTCAGCAGCAGCAGGATCAGCAGCTGTGTTACTAGAGTGTCAGCAGCAGCAGCAGCTGTATCACTACAGTGTCAGCAGCAGCAGCTGTGTCACTACAGTGTCAGCAGCAGCAGCTGTGTCACTACAGTGTCAGCAGCCGCAGCTGTCACTACAGTGTCAGGAGCAGCAGCTGTGTCACTATAGTGTCAGCAGCAGCAGCAGCTGTGTCACTATAGTGTCAGGAGCAGCAGCAGCAGCTGTGTCACTATAGTGTCAGGAGCAGCAGCAGCAGCTGTGTCACTATAGTGTCAGGAGCAGCAGCAGCAGCTGTGTCCCTATAGTGTCAGGAGCAGCAGCAGCTGTGTCCCTATAGTGTCAGGAGCAGCAGCAGCAGCAGCAGCAACTGTGTCACAAGAGTGTCAGCAGCAGCAGCAGCTGTGTCACAAGAGTGTCAGCAGCAGTAGCAGCTGTGTCACAAGAGTGTCAGCAGTAGCAGCAGCTGTGTCACTATAGTGTCAGGAGCAGCAGCAGTGTCACAAGAGTGTCAGCAGCAGCAGCAGCTGTGTCACTATAGTGTCAGGAGCAGCAGCAGCAGCTGTGTCACAAGAGTATCAGCAGCAGCAGCTGTGTCACTATAGTGTCAGGAGCAGCAGCAGCAGCTGTGTCACAAGAGTGTCAGCAGCAGAGGCAGCAGCTGTGTCACTATAGTGTCAGGAGCAGCAGCAGCTGTGTCACAAGAGTGTCAGGAGCAGCAGCAGCTGTGTCACTAGAGTGTCAGCAGCAGCAGCTGTGTCACTAGAGTGTCAGCAGAAGCAGCAGCTGTGTCACTGCAGTGTCAGGAGCAGCTGTGTCACTACAGTGTCAGCAGCAGCAGCTGTGTCACTACAGTGTCAGCAGCAGCAGCTGTTTCACTACAGTGTCAGCAGCAGCAGGAGCAGCAGCTGTGTCACTACAGTGTCAGCAGCAGCAGCTGAGTTACTAGAGTGTCAGCAGCAGCAGCGTTGTCACTACAGTGTCAGCAGCAGCAGTGTTACTAGAGTGTCAGCAGCAGCAGCTGTGTCACTACAGTGTCAGCAGCAGCAGGAGCAGCAGCTGTGTTACTAGAGTGTCAGCAGTAGCTGTGTCACTACAGTGTCAGCAGCAGCAGGAGCAGCAGCTGTGTTACTAGAGTGTCAGCAGCAGCAGCAGCAGCTGTGTCACTACAGTGTCAGCAGCAGCAGCTGTGTCACTACAGTGTCAGCAGCAGCAGCTGTCACTACAGTGTCAGGAGCAGCAGCTGTGTCTCTATAGTGTCAGCAGCAGCAGCAGCTGTGTCACTATAGTGTCAGGAGCAGCAGCAGCAGCTGTGTCACTATAGTGTCAGGAGCAGCAGCAGCAGCTGTGTCACTATAGTGTCAGGAGCAGCAGCAGCAGCTGTGTCCCTATAGTGTCAGGAGCAGCAGCAGCTGTGTCCCTATAGTGTCAGGAGCAGCAGCAGCAGCAGCAGCAACTGTGTCACAAGAGTGTCAGCAGCAGCAGCAGCTGTGTCACAAGAGTGTCAGCAGCAGCAGCAGCAGCTGTGTCACAAAAGTGTCAGCAGTAGCAGCAGCTGTGTCACTATAGTGTCAGGAGCAGCAGCAGCATCTGTGTCACAAGAGTATCAGCAGCAGCAGCTGTGTCACTATAGTGTCAGGAGCAGCAGCAGCAGCTGTGTCACAAGAGTGTCAGCAGCAGCAGCTGTGTCACTATAGTGTCAGGAGCAGCAGCAGCTGTGTCACAAGAGTGTCAGCAGTAGCAGCAGCTGTGTCACTATAGTGTCAGGAGCAGCAGCAGCAGCTGTGTCACAAGAGTGTCAGCAGCAGCAGCAGCAGCTGTGTCACTATAGTGTCAGGAGCAGCAGCAGCTGTGTCACAAGAGTGTCAGCAGCAGCAGCTGTGTCACTATAGTGTCAGGAGCAGCAGCAGCTGTGTCACTATAGTGTCAGGAGCAGCAGCAGCTGTGTCACTATAGTGTCAGGAGCAGCAGCAGCTGTGTCACTATAGTGTCAGGAGCAGCAGCAGCTGTGTCACAAGAGTGTCAGCAGCAGCTGTGTCACTATAGTGTCAGGAGCAGCAGCAGCTGTGTCACAAGAGTGTCAGCAGCAGCTGTGTCACAAGAGTGTCAGCAGCAGCTGTGTCACAAGAGTGTCAGGAGCAGCAGCAGCAGCTGTGTCACAAGAGTGTCAGGAGCAGCAGCAGCAGCTGTGTCACAAGAGTGTCAGGAGCAGCAGCAGCAGCTGTGTCACAAGAGTGTCAGCAGCAGCAGCAGCTGTGTCACAAGTGTCAGGAGCAGCAGCAGCTGTGTCACAAGAGTGTCAGGAGCAGCAGCAGCAGCTGTGTCACTAGTGTCAGCAGCAGCAGCTGTTTTACTACAGTGTCAGCAGCAGGAGGAGCAGCAGCTGTGTCACTACAGTGTCAGCAGCAGATGTGTTACTAGAGTGTCAGCAGCAGCAGCAGCTGTGTCACTACAGTGTCAGCAGCAGCAGTGTTACTAGAGTGTCAGCAGCAGCAGCTGTGTCACTACAGTGTCAGCAGCAGCAGCTGTCACTACAGTGTCAGGAGCAGCAGCTGTGTCACTATAGTGTCAGGAGCAGCAGCAGCAGTTGTGTCACTATAGTGTCAGGAGCACCAGCAGCAGTTGTGTCACTATAGTGTCAGGAGCAGCAGGAGCAGCTGTGTCACTATAGTGCCAGGATTAGCAGCAGCAGCAACTGTGTCACTATAGTGTCAGGAGCAGCAGCAGCTGTGTCACAAGTGTGTCAGCAGCAGCAGCAGCTGTGTCACTATAGTGTCAGGAGCAGCAGCAGCAACAGCAGCTGTGTCACAAGAGTATCAGCAGCAGCAGCAGCTGTGTCACAAGAGTGTCAGCAGCAGCAGCAGCTGTGTCACAAGAGTGTCAGCAGCAGGAGTAAGGTCAGCATGGAACACAATGTTCCTAAACACACTCGCCAAACCTGTGCTCTAACCAACGCAACACACCTAAAAATGAAACAGAATTCTAAATGTTTTGGTTTGACAAACTCCATGAAAGTTCACTGGTGTAAAACCTCTTCATCCTTCACTTTGCTTGTAATTGTATTGCTTAGTGTTACTGTATATGCCTGAGCCCCTCCTCCCTCCCTCCTCCCCTTCAACAACGTTTGCCCTTCAAAAAATTAAAATAGGCTTTGCGAGAATTAATACATTAAGTATTTAAAAATACCACCATGAAGCGTTTTCATGAAGTATTTGTTATTAATTGCTTCTTTGTGTGTAACAATACTGTTGTTATTCTTAACTATTACAGAAAATCGATTGCAAAATAATGTTGAGCTATTAGCTGTAGGTTCAGGTTAACGAAAATACTGCCCGAAACGCTTTGCGTAATAGTGGCTTTAGGCATTGTATGTACTAGTTCTTATCTATAAAGCCAACAAACTTTGTAAAATCTCTTTATGTATGTACCTTTGCCTAAATAAAGATTATTATTATTATTATTATTATTATTATAACTAGCAGTATTCCCAGGTTTTATCGTTGAGTGGATTTTTCTTTATAATTGATGTAATTGTCTTTATATCTCCAAACAAGTATTGCTGGGACCAGTCGTTAAACATTATAGGTGGACCTGACCACTACGTCTCTTGTGCAACACCTTCGGCTGTTGAAGAATAAGTTTCAACGTTCTAGGAAAACATAAACTTTTAAGTATCCTGGAAAAGTTCCCTGCAATACTGTCCACAACAGTGTGTCAAGTTCCCTGCAATACTGTCCATAACAGTGTGTCAAGTTCCCTGCAATACTGTCCACAACAGTGTGTCAAGTTCCCTGCAATACTGTCCACAACAGTGTGTCAAGTTCCCTGCAATACTGTCCATAACAGTGTGTCAAGTTCCCTGCAATACTGTCCATAACAGTGTGTCACGTTCCCTGCAATACTGTCCATAACAGTGTGTCAAGTTCCCTGCAATACTGTCCACAACAGTGTGTCAAGTTCCCTGCAATACTGTCCACAACAGTGTGTCAAGTTCCCTGCAATACTGTCCACAACAGTGTGTCAAGTTCCCTGCAATACTGTCCACAACAGTGTGTCAAGTTCCCTGCAATACTGTCCACAACAGTGTGTCAAGTTCCCTGCAATACTATGCACAACAGTGTGTCACGTTCCCTGCAATACTGTCCACAACAGTGTGTCAAGTTCCCTGCAATACTGTCCACAACAGTGTGTCAAGTTCCCTGCAATACTGTCCACAACAGTGTGTCACGTTCCCTGCAATACTGTCCACAACAGTGTGTCAAGTTCCCTGCAATACTGTCCACAACAGTGTGTCAAGTTCCCTGCAATACTGTCCACAACAGTGTGTCAAGTTCCCTGCAATACTGTCCACAACAGTGTGTCAAGTTCCCTGCAATACTATTCACAACAGTGTGTCACGTTCCCTGCAATACTGTCCACAACAGTGTGTCAAGTTCCCTGCAATACTGTCCACAACAGTGTGTCACGTTCCCTGCAATACTGTCCACAACAGTGTGTCAAGTTCCCTGCAATACTATGCACAACAGTGTGTCACGTTCCCTGCAATACTGTCCACAACAGTGTGTCAAGTTCCCTGCAATACTGTCCACAACAGTGTGTCAAGTTCCCTGCAATACTGTCCACAACAGTGTGTCAAGTTCCCTGCAATACTGTCCACAACAGTGTGTCAAGTTCCCTGCAATACTGTCCACAACAGTGTGTCACGTTCCCTGCAATACTGTCCACAACAGTGTGTCAGGTTCCCTGCAATACTGTCCACAACAGTGTGTCAAGTTCCCTGCAATACTGTCCACAACAGTGTGTCAAGTTCCCTGCAATACTGTCCACAACAGTGTGTCAAGTTCCCTGCAATACTATTCACAACAGTGTGTCACGTTCCCTGCAATACTGTCCACAACAGTGTGTCAAGT
The DNA here is from genome assembly GCF_040958095.1 of Procambarus clarkii. Lineage (NCBI taxonomy): Eukaryota > Metazoa > Arthropoda > Malacostraca > Decapoda > Cambaridae > Procambarus > Procambarus clarkii. The sequence goes on from NC_091162.1 coordinate 37,124,470, forward strand.
TCCCTGCAATACTGTCCACAACAGTGTGTCACGTTCCCTGCAATACTGTCCACAACAGTGTGTCAAGTTCCCTGCAATACTATGCACAACAGTGTGTCACGTTCCCTGCAATACTGTCCACAACAGTGTGTCAAGTTCCCTGCAATACTGTCCACAACAGTGTGTCAAGTTCCCTGCAATACTGTCCACAACAGTGTGTCAAGTTCCCTGCAATACTATGCACAACAGTGCGTCACGTTCCCTGCAATACTGTCCATAACAGTGTGTCAAGTTCCCTGCAATACTGTCCATAACAGTGTGTCAAGTTCCCAGCAATACTGTCCACAACAGTGTGTCAAGTTCCCTGCAATACTATGCACAACAGTGCGTCACGTTCCCTGCAATACTGTCCACAACAGTGTGTCAAGTTCCCTGCAATAATATGCACAACAGTGCGTCACGTTCCCTGCAATACTGTCCATAACAGTGTGTCAAGTTCCCTGCAATACTGTCCATAACAGTGTGTCAAGTTCCCTGCAATACTGTCCACAACAGTGTGTCACGTTCCCTGCAATACTATGCACAACAGTGCGTCACGTTCCCTGCAATACTGTCCATAACAGTGTGTCAAGTTCCCTGCAATACTGTCCACAACAGTGTGTCAAGTTCCCTGCAATACTATGCACAACAGTGCGTCACGTTCCCTGCAATACTGTCCATAACAGTGTGTCAAGTTCCCTGCAATACTGTCCATAACAGTGTGTCAAGTTCCCTGCAATACTATGCACAACAGTGTGTCACGTTCCCTGCAATACTATGCACAACAGTGCGTCAAGTTCCCTGCAATACTGTCCACAACAGTGTGTCACGTTCCCTGCAATACTATGCACAACAGTGTGTCACGTTCCCTGCAATACTATGCACAACAGTGCGTCACGTTCCCTGCAATACTGTCCACAACAGTGCGTCACGTTCCCTGCAATACTGTCCACAACAGTGTGTCACGTTCCCTGCAATACAGTCCACAACAGTGCGTCACGTTCCCTGCAATACTGTCCATAACAGTGTGTCAAGTTCCCTGCAATACTATGCACAACAGTGCGTCACGTTCCCTGCAATACTGTCCACAACAGTGTGTCAAGTTCCCTGCAATACTGTCCACAACAGTGCGTCACGTTCCCTGCAATACTGTCCACAACAGTGTGTCAAGTTCCCTGCAATACTGTCCACAACAGTGCGTCACGTTCCCTGCAATACTGTCCACAACAGTGTGTCAAGTTCCCTGCAATACTGTCCACAACAGTGCGTCACGTTCCCTGCAATACTGTCCACAACAGTGCGTCACGTTCCCTGCAATACTGTCCACAACAGTGTGTCAAGTTCCCTGCAATACTGTCCACAACAGTGCGTCACGTTCCCTGCAATACTATGCACAACAGTGTGTCCAGTGGCCGGAACAAGAACCACAAGCAATGTGTCAGGTGTGGTATACTAAGAGAGAAGTCAAGCGTGGAGAGCAGTTCAGGTAGCCTCATACCATTACCCAAGATTCCTCATAGTTCTGTAACTTTGACATAAACATCATTAGTTGAGGAATAATAAGTTCCCCTTTGATATAACGACTTGGCGCAATACATAACAGATGTCTGAGGAATACCAAAGCGAGTAACTGGCATTCAAGTCTAGAAATGAAAGCTTGAGCAGTTTTGACAACTTAAAGCCTAAGCTATTTTCATGAAAGTTAGCATGTTCTGATAATTATGAGAGCAAGTCGCGTGGAGTGGCTTGGTAAGCTGTGAGGGAGTAAGTTCACCTACCCCCCCCCCCCCCATATACTGTGTATAATTCAGCTGGAATTAAAAAATTAATTACTGCAATGAACAATTTATCTATGCAAGATTCCTTTCCTGTCTCACACACAACTGTCTGGAAATGACCTGTAACCCGGAGGAATACGAGGCGGTGTGATGGACATATTTTGTGTTGTTTGCGAGTGTGGTGGAGCGAGGTAACTCCGACACGCGCCAGATAGGGATGTAAAGTGTGGTTAAAGAGCAGTACGGAGGCGCCAAGAGAGGTGGCGCGTGGCAGTAACTGACCTGGAATGACCCGGGGACCGTTGGCGGTGATGGGGCCGTAGCCGTACTTGACCTGGTCCGGGTCAGGGTTGGAGACAACGGCGATATCCTCCAGTTCGTCATCGTTGGAGCCGTGGCAGGTGGTGTAGCGCACCCGCCCACCCTCCCCACTCAGCTTTTTGGATCCCATACCCCACATCCTGCGACCCGACATTGTGGGGGTCGTTAGTGGGGGGGAGGAGTTCTATGGTCGGGGGTGTGACGGGGACAGCGCCACGGTGACGGTCGTTAACCAACACCACCCGTCACCTCTGAGGCCACTAACACAGCGCTCACAGGTCATCAGTCGGGTGGTGACCGCGGGCAAGGAACTAGTGCACTGATGATTATAACACTTGAAAACACTGATTTCAACCCTTATTACGGTGACACTCGGGGCGGGGTACACCTCACCATACTGAAGCACTCGGAGCGGGCTACACAGCCCTCACTACTACACAGTTACACCCACACAGGTGTGTGAAGAGTGCGCGGGGTGTCAGCCTCTCTCCATATTCACACAGCGGAACAAGCCACAGCACTAAGCCTACACTCCACCTTTCCCTGGCCTGCCTCCACCACTTCCCGCCTCCTGCACTGGCCGGTTATCCCTCTCCGGTTGTGTGCTCCACCTTTACCATCGTCTTACCAGGTCTATCACTGCTCCATAACTATGTGATGTTACCTAAATTGGCTGCCATGTTGGTGGTGTTGGCGTCTGCCTCACATCCTAGTCTGGAGGCCAACACCTGTCTTCGGCAGCCTTTGTCGCCCTCAGCGGGGACACGACCTCCACCACAGCCTCCAGTGATGCCTCATCCTCGGCACCAGCCTCCACCTCGCCTCCACCTCCGTACCCTCAAGGAACATGTAGCTGGCCTCCAGGTAATGGCATGTAGTTGGCCTTGATAAACTGTCTTCAGCTGAGGTTGACGGCCGTCAGGTGGGAGGAACTCGGGCCTGAAGTAGCATGTAGTTGGCCCTCAAGTAAGAAGACGATGGCCATCAACTGTCAGTGGCTGTCACGTAGCCCGGAGCTACGTGTCACGTGGCGTGAGTGGGGGCCTGCAGTAGGCCTGGGATGGTGGTCAAGTAACATGGGGAGGAGGTGACCAGCGGGACGGCGGCCGTTGTTCAGACAGGTACATGAGACACAACACCGTCAAGCACCAGGAGCCTGGCGTTGGTGCAAGTTAGGTGTGAAGGGTGGTGTGGGGCGGGCGTGGTGAGCATACTGCACAGTGCTCACACACGCACGCACTCAGGACCAGGAGTGTGGTGGTGCCCGCCTGGTGCTCACACTGGTGCACAACCCTGGCTCACCCTCCTCACACTTGTACAGCTGCCACACCACACGCCAGAGTCCACGTGTGTGTGGGGCCCAGCAGCCATGTGGTGGTGGAGTAATCCCACCTCTAGTCCACTTTCTTCCAGGGTGTGGGCGGAGTGCACTCCCACAACCCGGGTGTTCACCTGCCGCCCACGACACTGGGCGGTGTTGGGCAGTAGATGGGCGGGCTTCACACGGCCATACCACCCACACGTATCAAACTCTAGCAGCGGTGTAGACCCAAGTGTGGTGCCCGCCGGGCTCTGGGCGACCTCTTGGCCTCGTCGACACCACACACGTGCCTCTGGAGCTGCACCCACATGAACAGTACGCCCCTGGCAGTGTGGTGGGCGTGGTGATGGCGATGTGGGTGTGGGAGATGTGGGCCGGGGGGGAGGGAGAAGGCCGCTCGGTCACATCACAACGCACGAACTCCTCCTCGCACAAGGGCCACGCCACAACTGAAACCGTGTCTTCACTCACACCAACAGGCGGCCTCACGCACGCACGCACTCACGCGCCAACGCACTCAAAACTGCGGGTATTGGGATACAGCTGCCTGTACCCTGCAGCGACACTCACCAAACATCCCAAAGTACACGAACTCACCGCCATAATCTCAATCCCTGAAACTCTTAACAATTTCCACGGCATTAAGCCCAAGTCGGAGCCGCGACGAGCGCTTGAGAAAGGCTCCAGCGATCGATGGCGGGAGGCCAGCAGCAGCATCTCTGGTGTGGTGATGCTGCTGCTGGGGGTACAGCTGCTGCTGCTGGCGGTGATGGTGCTGCTGCTGGCGGTGATGCTGCTGCTGCTGGCGGTGATGCTGCTGCTGGGGGTACAGCTGCTGCTGCTGGCGGTGATGGTGCTTCTGCTGGCGGTGATGGTGCTTCTGCTGGCGGTGATGCTGCTGCTGGGGGTACAGCTGCTGCTGCTGGGGGTACAGCTGCTGCTGCTGGCGGTGATGCTGCTGCTGCTGGCGGTGATGCTGCTGCTGCTGGCGGTGATGCTGCTGCTGCTGGCGGTGATGCTGCTGCTGGGGGTACAGCTGCTGCTGCTGGCGGTGATGCTGCTGCTGGGGGTACAGCTGCTGCTGCTGGCGGTGATGGTGCTGCTGCTAGCGGTGATGCTGCTGCTGCTGGCGGTGATGCTGCTGCTGGGGATACAGCTGCTGCTGCTGGCGGTGATGCTGCTGCTGGGGGTACAGCTGCTGCTGCTGGCGGTGATGCTGCTGCTGCTGGCGGTGATGCTGCTGCTGCTGGCGGTGATGCTGCTGCTGCTGGCGGTGATGCTGCTGCTGCTGGCGGTGATGCTGCTGCTGGGGGTACAGCTGCTGCTGCTGGCGGTGATGCTGCTGCTGCTGGGGGTGGTGCTGCTGCTGGAGGTGGTGCTGCTGCTGGAGGTGGTGCTGCTGCTGGAGGTGGTGCTGCTGCTGGAGGTGGTGCTGCTGCTGCTGGAGGTGGTGCTGCTACTGCTGGAGGTGGTGCTGCTGGTGGAGGTGGTGCTGCTGCTGGAGGTGGTGCTGCTGCTGGAGGTGGTGCTGCTGCTGGAGGTGCTGCTGCTGGTGGAGGTGGTGGTGGTGCTGCTGGTGGAGGTGGTGCTGCTGCTGGAGGTGGTGCTGCTGGTGGAGGTGGTGCTGCTGCTGGAGGTGGTGCTGCTGCTGGAGGTGGTGCTGCTGCTGGTGGTGGTGCTGCTGCTGGAGGTGGTGCTGCTGCTGGAGGTGGTGCTGCTGCTGGAGGTGGTGCTGCTGCTGGAGGTGGTGCTGCTGCTGGAGGTGGTGCTGCTGCTGGTGGAGGTGGTGCTGCTGCTGGAGGTGGTGCTGCTGGAGGTGGTGCTGCTGCTGGTGGAGGTAGTGCTGCTGCTGGAGGTGGCGCTGCTGCTGGAGGTGGTGCTGCTGCTGGAGGTGGTGCTGCTGCTGGAGGTGGTGCTGCTGGTGGAGGTGGTGCTGCTGCTGGAGGTGGTGCTGCTGCTGGAGATGGTCCTGCTGCTGGTGGTGCTGCTGCTGGAGGTGGTGCTGCTGCTGGAGGTGGTGCTGCTGCTGGAGGTGGTGCTGCTGCTGGAGGTGGTGCTGCTGCTGGTGGTGGTGCTGCTGCTGGAGGTGGTGCTGCTGCTGGAGGTGGTGCTGCTGCTGGAGGTGGTGCTGCTGCTGGAGGTGGTGCTGCTGCTGGAGGTGGTGCTGCTGCTGGTGGAGGTGGTGCTGCTGCTGGAGGTGGTGCTGCTGGAGGTGGTGCTGCTGCTGGTGGAGGTAGTGCTGCTGCTGGAGGTGGCGCTGCTGCTGGAGGTGGTGCTGCTGCTGGAGGTGGTGCTGCTGCTGGAGGTGGTGCTGCTGGTGGAGGTGGTGCTGCTGCTGGAGGTGGTGCTGCTGCTGGAGATGGTCCTGCTGCTGGTGGTGCTGCTGCTGGAGGTGGTGCTGCTGCTGGAGGTGGTGCTGCTGCTGGAGGTGGTGCTGCTGCTGGAGGTGGTGCTGCTGCTGGAGGTGGTGCTGCTGCTGGTGGTGCTGCTGCTGGAGGTGGTGCTGCTGCTGGAGGTGGTGCTGCTGCTGGTGGTGGTGCTGCTGCTGCTGGAGGTGGTGCTGCTGGAGGTGGTGCTGCTGCTGGCGGTGCTGCTGTTGGAGGTGGTGCTGGTGCTGGTGGTGGTGGTGGTGCTGCTGCTGCTGGAGGTGATGCTGCTGCTGGAGATGGTGCTGCTGCTGGAGGTGGTGCTGCTGCTGGTGCTGGTGGTGCTGCTGCTGGAGGTGGTGCTGGTGCTGGAGGTGGTGCTGCTGCTGGCGTTGGTGGTGCTGCTGCTGGAGGTGGTGCTGCTGCTAGAGGTGGTGCTGGTGCTGGAGGTGGTGCTGCTGGTGGTGGTGCTGCTGTTGGTGGTGGTGCTGCTGGTGGTGGTGCTGCTGCTGGTGGTGGTGCTGCTGCTGGAGGTGGTGCTGCTGCTGGTGCTGCTGCTGCTGGAGGTGGTGCTGCTGCTGGAGGTGGTGCTGCTGCTGGTGATGCTGCTGCTGAAGGAGGTGCTGCTGCTGAAGGTGGTGCTGCTGCTGGTGGAGGTGGTGCTGCTGCTGGAGGTGGTGCTGCTGCTGGAGGTGGTGCTGCTGCTGGAGGTGGTGCTGCTGGTGGAGGTGGTGCTGCTGCTGGAGGTGGTGCTGGTGCTGGAGGTGGTGCTGCTGCTGGAGGTGGTGCTGCTGGTGATGCTGCTCCTGGTGGAGGTGCTGCTGCTGAAGGTGGTGCTGCTGGTGGTGGAGGTGGTGCTGCTGCTGGAGGTGGTGCTGGTGCTGGAGGTGGTGCTGCTGGTGCTGCTGCTGGAGGTGGTGCTGCTGGTGATGCTGCTGCTGGTGGAGGTGCTGCTGCTGAAGGTGGTGCTGCTGGTGGTGGAGGTGGTGCTGCTGCTGGAGGTGGTGCTGGTTCTGGAGATGGTGCTGCTGGTGATGCTGTTGCTGGTGGAGGTGCTGCTGCTGAAGGTGGTGCTGCTGGTGGTGGAGGTGGTGTTGCTGCTGGAGGTGGTGCTGGTGCTGGAGGTGGTGCTGGTGCTGGAGGTGGTGCTGCTGCTGGAGGTGGTGCTACTGCTGGAGGGGGTGCTGCTGCTGGAGGTGGTGCTGCTGGTGGTGGTGCTGCTGCTGGAGGTGGTGCTGGTGCTGGAGGTGGTGCTGCTGCTGGTGGTGGTGCTGGTGCTGGAGGTGGTGCTGCTGGTGGTGGTGCTGCTGCTGGAGGTGGTGCTGCTGCTGGAGGTGGTGCTGCTGCTGGAGGTGGTGCTGCTGCTGGTGGTGGTGGTGCTGCTGGAGGTGGTGCTGCTGCTGGGGATGGTGCTGCTGCTGGTGGTGGTGCTGCTGCTGGTGCTGGTGCTGCTGCTGGAGGTGGTGCTGCTGCTGGTGGTGGTGCTGCTGCTGGTGGTGGTGCTGCTGCTGGAGGTGGTGCTGCTGCTGGAGGTGGTGCTGCTGCTGGAGGTGGTGCTGCTGCTGGAGATGGTGCTGCTGGTGGTGGTGGTGCTGCTGGAGGTGGTGCTGCTGCTGGGGATGGTGTGCTGGAGGTGGTGCTGCTGCTGGGGATGGTGCTGCTGCTGGTGGTGCTGCTGCTGGAGGTGGTGCTGCTGCTGGTGGTGGTGCTGCTGCTGGGGATGGTGCTGCTGCTGGAGATGGTGCTGCTGGTGGTGGTGGTGCTGCTGGAGGTGGTGCTGCTGCTGGGGATGGTGTGCTGGAGGTGGTGCTGCTGCTGGGGATGGTGCTGCTGCTGGTGGTGCTGCTGCTGGAGGTGGTGCTGCTGCTGGTGGTGGTGCTGCTGCTGGGGATGGTGCTGCTGCTGGTGGTGGTGCTGCTGGAGGTGGTGCTGCTGGTGGTGGTGCTGCTGCTGGAGGTGGTGCTGCTGGTGGTGGTGCTGCTGCTGGAGGTGGTGCTGGTGCTGGAGGTGGTGCTGCTGCTGGAGGTGGTGCTGCTGCTGGTGGTGGTGGTGCTGCTGGAGGTGGTGCTGCTGCTGGGGATGGTGCTGCTGCTGGTGGTGGTGCTGCTGCTGGTGGTGGTGCTGCTGCTGGAGGTGGTGGTGCTGCTGCTGGTGGTGGTGCTGCTGCTGGAGGTGGTGCTGCTGCTGGAGGTGGTGCTGCTGCTGGAGGTGGTGCTGCTGCTGGAGATGGTGCTGCTGGTGGTGGTGGTGCTGCTGGAGGTGGTGCTGCTGCTGGGGATGGTGTGCTGGAGGTGGTGCTGCTGCTGGGGATGGTGCTGCTGCTGGTGGTGCTGCTGCTGGAGGTGGTGCTGCTGCTGGTGGTGGTGCTGCTGCTGGGGATGGTGCTGCTGCTGGTGGTGGTGCTGCTGGAGGTGGTGCTGCTGCTGGAGGTGGTGCTGGTGCTGGAGGTGGTGCTGCTGGTGATGCTGTTGCTGGTGGAGGTGCTGCTGCTGAAGGTGGTGCTGCTGGTGGTGAAGGTGTGCTGCTGCTGGAGGTGGTGCTGCTGCTGGAGGTGGTGCTGCTGCTGGAGGTGGTGCTGCTGCTGGAGGTGGTGCTGTTGCTGGAGGTGGTGCTGCTGGTGGTGGTGCTGCTGCTGGAGGTGGTGCTGCTGCTGGTGGTGCTGCTGCTGGTGGTGGTGGTGCTGCTGGAGGTGGTGGTGCTGCTGGAGGTGGTGCTGCTGGTGGTGGTGCTGCTGTTGGTGGTGGTGCTGCTGCTGGTGGTGGTGCTGCTGCTGGAGGTGGTGCTGCTGCTGGTGGTGGTGCTACTGCTGGTGGTGGTGCTGCTGCTGGAGGTGGTGCTGCTCCTGGAGGTGGTGCTGCTGCTGGAGGTGGTGCTGCTGCTGGAGATGGTGCTGCTGCTGGTGGTGGTGCTGCTGCTGGTGGTGGTGCTGCTGCTGGAGATGGTGCTGGTGGTGGTGCTGCTGCTGGTGGTGGTGCTGCTGCTGGAGGTGGTGCTGCTGCTGGAGGTGGTGCTGCTGGAGGTGGTGCTGCTGGAGGTGGTGCTGCTGGAGGTGGTGCTGCTGCTGCAGGTGATGCTGCTGCTGGTGGTGGTGCTGCTGCTGGAAGTGGTGCTGCTGGTGGTGGTGGTGCTGCTGCTGGAGGTGGTGCTGCTGCTGGAGGTGGTGCTGCTGCTGGTGGTGGTGCTGTTGCTGCTGGTGGTGGTGCTGCTGCTGGTGGTGCTGCTGCTGGAGGTGGTGCTGCTGCTGGAGGTGGTGCTGCTGCTGGAGGTGGTGCTGCTGCTGGAGGTGGTGCTGTTGCTGGAGGTGGTGCTGCTGCTGGAGGTGGTGCTGCTGCTGGTGCTGGTGGTGCTGCTGCTGGAGGTGGTGCTGCTGCAGGAGGTGGTGCTGCTGCTGGAGGTGGTGCTGCTGCTGGAGGTGGTGCTGCTGCTGGTGGAGGTGGTGCTGCTGCTGGTGCTGCTGCTGCTGGTGGTGGTGCTGCTGCTGGTGGTGGTGGTGCTGCTGCTGGAGGTGGTGCTGCTGGTGGTGCTGCTGCTGCTGGTGGTGGTGCTGCGGCTGGAGGTGGTGCTGCTGCTGGTGGTGGTGCTGCGGCTGGAGGTGGTGCTGCTGCTGTAGGTGGTGCTGCTGCTGGTGGTGGTGGTGCTGCTGGAGGTGGTGCTGCTGCTGGAGGTGGTGCTGCTGCTGGAGGTGATGCTGCTGCTGGAGGAGGTGCTGCTGCTGGAGGTGGTGCTGCTGGTGGTGGTGCTGCTGCTGGTGGTGGTGCTGCTGGTGGAGGTGGTGCTGCTTCTGGAGGTGGTGCTGCTGCTGGTGGTGGTGATGCTGCTGGAGGTGGTGCTGCTGCTGGAGGTGGTGCTGCTGCTGGAGGTGGTGCTGCTGCTGGAGGTGGTGCTGCTGCTGGTGGTGGTGCTGCTGCTGGAGGTGGTGGTGCTGCTGCTGGTGGTGGTGCTGCTGCTGGAGGTGGTGCTGCTGCTGGAGGTGGTGCTGCTGCTGGAGATGGTGCGTCTGCTGGAGGTGGTGCTGCTGCTGGAGGTGGTGCTGCTGCTGGAGGTGGTGCTGCTGCTGGTGGTGCTGCTGCAGGAGGTGGTGCTGCTGGAGGTGGTGCTGCTGCTGGAGGTGGTGCTGGTGCTGGAGGTGGTGCTGCTGCTGGAGGTGGTGCTGTTGCTGGAGGTGGTGCTGCTGCTGGAGGTGGTGCTGCTGCTGGTGTTGGTGGTGCTGCTGCTGGAGGTGGTGCTGCTGCAGGAGGTGGTGCTGCTGCTGGAGGTGTTGCTGCTGCTGGAGGTGGTGCTGCTGCTGGTGGAGGTGGTGCTTCTGCTGGAGGTGGTGCTGCTGCTGGAGGTGGTGCTGCTGCTGGTGTAGGTGGTGCTGCTTCTGGAGGTGGTGCTGCTGCTGGAGGTGGTGCTGCTGCTGGTGGAGGTGGTGCTGCTGCTGGAGGTGGTGCTGCTGCTGGAGGTGGTGCTGCTGCTGGAGGTGGTGCTGGTGCTGGTGGTGCTGCTGCTGAAGGTGGTGCTGCTGCTGGTGCTGGTGGTGCTGCTGCTGGAGGTGGTGCTGCTGCTGGAGGTGGTGCTGCTGCTGGAGGTGGTGCTGCTGCTGGAGGTGGTGCTGCTGCTGGAGGTGGTGCTGCTGCTGGTGATGCTGCTGCTGGTGGTGCTGCTGCTGCTGGTGGTGGTGCTGCTGCTGGTGGTGGTGCTGCTGCTGGAGGTGGAGCTGCTGCTGATGGTGGTGCTGCTGCTGGTGGTGGTGCTGCTGCTGGTGGTGGTGCTGCTGCTGGTGGTGGTGCTGCTGCTGGTGGTGCTGCTGCTGGTGGTGGTGCTGGTGCTGCTGGAGGTGGTGCTGCTGCTGGTGGTGGTGCTGCTGCTGGTGGTGGTGCTGCTACTGGAGGTGGTGCTGCTGCTGGTGGTGGTGCTGCTGCTGGTGGTGGTGCTGCTGGAGGTGGTGCTGCTGCTGGTGGTGGTGCTGCTGCTGGAGGTGGTGCTGCTGCTGGTGGTGGTGCTGCTACTGGAGGTGGTGCTGCTGCTGGTGGTGGTGCTGCTGCTGGTGGTGGTGCTGCTGGAGGTGGTGCTGCTGCTGGTGGCCACGTATCAGTGTGGCCAGGTATCAGTAAGGCCAGGAATCAGTTAGGCCAGGCATCAGTGTGGCCAGGCATCAGTGTGGCCAGGTATTAGCGTGTCCAGGTATCACGGTGGCTAAGTATTACTGTGGCCAGGTAACACTGTTGCCAGGTATCATTGTGGCCAGATATCAGTGTGGCCAGGTATCAGTATGACTAGGTATCAGTGTGGCCCCGTATCATTGTGGCTATTTATCAATGTGGCCAGAAATTACTGTGGCAAGGTATCAATGTGACCAAGTATCAGTGTGGCCAGGTATCATTGTGGCAAGATATCAGTGTGGCCAGGTATCAGTGTGGCAAAATATCATTGTGGCAAGATATCAGTGTGGCCAGGTATCAGTGTGGCCAGGTATCAGTGTGGCCAGGTATCAGTGTGGCCAGGTATCATTGTGGCATGATATCAGTGTGGCCAGGTATCAGTGTGGCCATGTATCATTGTGGCAAGATATCAGTGTGGCCAGGTATCAGTGTGGCCAGGTATCAGTGTGGCCAGGTATCAGTGTGGACAGGTATCATTGTGGCACGATATCAGTGTGGCCAGGTATCAGTGTGGCCAGGTATCATTGTGGCAAGATATCAGTGTGGCCAGGTATCAGTGTGGCCAGGTATCATTGTGGCAAGATATCAGTGTGGCCAGGTATCAGTGTGGCCAGGTATCAGTGTGGCCAGGTATCATTCTGGCAAGATATCAGCGTGGCCAGGTATCAGCGTGGCCAGGTATCAGTGTGGCCAGGTATCAGCGTAGCCAGGTATCAGTGTGGCCAGGTATCAGCGTGGCCAGGTATCAGTGTGGCCAGGTATCAGTGTGGCCAGGTATCAGTGTGGCCAGGTATCAGCGTGGCCAGGTATCAGCGTGGCCAGGTATCAGTGTGGCTAGGTATCAGTGTGGCCAGGTATCAGTGTGGCCAGGTATCAGTGTGGCCAGGTATCATTGTGGTAAGATATCAGTGTGGCCAGGTATCAGTGTGGCCAGGTATCAGCGTAGGCAGGTATCAGTGTGGCCAGGTATCAGCGTGGCCAGGTATCAGTGTGGCCAGGTATCAGTGTGGCCAGGTATCAGCGTGGCCAGGTATCAGCGTAGCCAGGTATCAGTGTGGCTAGGTATCAGTGTGGCCAGGTATCAGTGTGGCCAGGTATCAGCGTGGCCAGGTATCAGTGTGGCCAGGTATCAGTGTGGCCAGGTATCAGTGTGGCCAGGTATCAGTGTGGCCAGGCATCAGTGTGGACAGGTATCATTGTGGCAAGATATCAGTGTGGCCAGGTATCAGTGTGGCCAGGTAACATTGTGGCAAAATATCAGTGTGGCCAGGTATCAGTGTGGCCAGGTATCAGTGTGGCCAGGTATCAGTGTGGCCAGGTAGCATTGTGGCAAGATATCAGCGTGGCCAGGTATCAGTGTGGCCAGGTATCAGTGTGGCCAGGTATCAGTGTGGCAAGATATCAGCGTGGCCAGGTATCAGCGTAGCCAGGTACCAGTGTGGCTAGGTATCAGTGTGGCCAGGTATCAGCGTGGCTAGGTATCAGTGTGGCCAGGTATCAGTGTGGCCAGGTATCAGTGTGGCCAGGTATCAGTGTGGCCAGGTATCAGCGTGGCCAGGTATCAGCGTAGCCAGGTATCAGTGTGGCTAGGTATCAGTGTGGCCAGGTATCAGTGTGGCCAGGTATCAGCGTGGCCAGGTATCAGTGTGGCCAGGTATCAGTGTGGCCAGGTATCAGCGTAGGCAGGTATCAGTGTGGCCAGGTATCATTGTGGTAAGATATCAGTGTGGCCAGGTATCAGTGTGGCCAGGTATCAGCGTGGCCAGTTATCAGCGTAGCCAGGTATAAGTGTGGCTAGGTATCAGTGTGGCCAGGTATCAGCGTGGCCAGGTATCAGTGTGGCCAGGTATCAGTGTGGCCAGGTATCAGTGTGGCCAGGTATCAGTGTGGCCAGGTATCAGTGTGGCCAGGTATCAGTGTGGACAGGTATCATTGTGGCAAGATATCAGTGTGGCCAGGTATCAGTGTGGCCAGGTATCAATGTGGCAAGATATCAGTGTGGCCAGGTATCAGTGTGGCAAGGTATCAGTGTGGCCAGGTATCAGTGTGGCCAGGTATCATTGTGGCAAGATATCAGTGTGGCCAGGTATCAGTGTGGCCAGGTATCAGCGTGGCCAGGTATCAGTGTGGCCAGGTATCAGTGTGGCCAGGTATCAGTGTGGCCAGGTATCATTGTGGTAAGATATCCGTGTGGCCAGGTATCAGTGTGGCCAGGTATCAGCGTAGGCAGGTATCAGTGTGGCCAGGTATCAGCGTGGCCAGGTATCAGTGTGGCCAGGTATCAGTGTGGCCAGGTATCAGCGTGGCCAGGTATCAGCGTAGCCAGGTATCAGTGTGGCTAGGTATCAGTGTGGCCAGGTATCAGTGTGGCCAGGTATCAGCGTGGCCAGGTATCAGTGTGGCCAGGTATCAGTGTGGCCAGGTATCAGTGTGGCCAGGTATCAGTGTGGCCAGGTATCATTGTGGTAAGATATCAGTGTGGCCAGGTATCAGTGTGGCCAGGTATCAGCGTAGGCAGGTATCAGTGTGGCCAGGTATCAGCGTGGCCAGGTATCAGTGTGGCCAGGTATCAGTGTGGCCAGGTATCAGCGTGGCCAGGTATCAGCGTAGCCAGGTATCAGTGTGGTTAGGTATCAGTGTGGCCAGGTATCAGTGTGGCCAGGTATCAGCGTGGCCAGGTATCAGTGTGGCCAGGTATCAGTGTGGCCAGGTATCAGTGTGGCCAGGTATCAGTGTGGCCAGGTATCAGTGTGGCCAGGTATCAGTGTGGACAGGTATCATTGTGGCAAGATATCAGTGTGGCCAGGTATCAGTGTGGCCAGGTATCATTGTGGCAAGATATCAGTGTGGCCAGGTATCAGTGTGGCCAGGTATCAGTGTGGCCAGGTATCAGTGTGGCCAGGTAGCATTGTGGCTAGATATCAGCGTGGCCAGGTATCAGTGTGGCCAGGTATCAGTGTGGCCAGGTATCAGTGTGGCAAGATATCAGCGTGGCCAGGTATCAGCGTGGCCAGGTATCAGTGTGGCTAGGTATCAGTGTGGCCAGGTATCAGTGTGGCCAGGTATCAGCGTGGCCAGGTATCAGTGTGGCCAGGTATCAGTGTGGCCAGGTATCAGTGTGGCCAGGTATCAGTGTGGCCAGGTATCAGCGTGGCCAGGTATCAGCGTAGCCAGGTATCAGTGTGGCTAGGTATCAGTGTGGCCAGGTATCAGTGTGGCCAGGTATCAGCGTGGCCAGGTATCAGTGTGGCCAGGTATCAGTGTGGCCAGGTATCAGTGTGGCCAGGTATCAGTGTGGCCAGGTATCAGCGTGGCCAGGTATCAGTGTGGCCAGGTATCAGTGTGGCCAGGTATCAGTGTGGCCAGGTATCAGCGTGGCCAGGTATCAGCGTGGCCAGGTATCAGTGTGGCTAGGTATCAGTGTGGCCAGGTATCAGTGTGGCCAGGTATCAGTGTGGCCAGGTATCATTGTGGTAAGATATCAGTGTGGCCAGGTATCAGTGTGGCCAGGTATCAGCGTAGGCAGGTATCAGTGTGGCCAGGTATCAGCGTGGCCAGGTATCAGTGTGGCCAGGTATCAGTGTGGCCAGGTATCAGCGTGGCCAGGTATCAGCGTGGCCAGGTATCAGTGTGGCTAGGTATCAGTGTGGTCAGGTATCAGTGTGGCCAGGTATCAGTGTGGCCAGGTATCAGCGTGGCCAGGTATCAGTGTCGCCAGGTATCAGTGTGGCCAGGTATCAGTGTGGCCAGGTATCAGTGTGGCCAGGTATCAGTGTGGACAGGTATCATTGTGGCAAGATATCAGTGTGGCCAGGTATCAGTGTGGCCAGGTTTCATGGTGGCAAGATATCAGTGTGGCCAGGTATCAGTGTGGCCAGGTATCAGTGTGGCCAGGTATCGGTGTGGCCAGGTATCAGTGTGGCCAGGTATCAGTGTGGCCAGGTATCGGTGTGGCCAGGTATCAGTGTGGCCAGGTATCAGTGTGGCCAGGTATCAGCGTAGCCAGGTATCAGTGTGGCCAGGTATCAGCGTGGCCAGGTATCAGTGTGGCCAGGTATCAGTGTGGCCAGGTATCAGTGTGGCCAGGTATCAGCGTGGCCAGGTATCAGCGTGGCCAGGTATCAGTGTGGCCAGGTATCAGTGTGGCCAGGTATCAGTGTGGCCAGGTATCATTGTGGTAAGATATCAGTGTGGCCAGGTATCAGCGTAGGCAGGTATCAGTGTGGACAGGTATCAGCGTGGCCAGGTATCAGTGTGGCCAGGTATCAGTGTGGCCAGGTATCAGCGTGGCCAGGTATCAGCGTGGCCAGGTATCAGTGTGGCTAGGTATCAGTGTGGCCAGGTATCAGTGTGGCCAGGTATCAGTGTGGCCAGGTATCAGCGTTGCCAGGTATCAGTGTGGCCAGGTATCAGTGTGGCCAGGTATCAGTGTGGCCAGGTATCAGTGTGGCCAGGTATCAGTGTGGACAGGTATCATTGTGGCAAGATATCAGTGTGGCCAGGTATCATTGTGGCAAGATATCAGTGTGGCCAGGTATCAGTGTGGCCAGGTATCAGCGTGGCCAGGTATCAGCGTGGCCAGGTATCAGTGTGGCCAGGTATCAGTGTGGCCAGGTATCAGTGTGGCCAGGTATCAGCGTTGCCAGGTATCAGTGTGGCCAGGTATCAGTGTGGCCAGGTATCAGTGTGGCCAGGTATCAGTGTGGCCAGGTATCAGTGTGGACAGGTATCATTGTGGCAAGATATCAGTGTGGCCAGGTATCATTGTGGCAAGATATCAGTGTGGCCAGGTATCAGTGTGGCCAGGTATCATTGTGGCAAGATATCATTGTGGCAAGATATCAGCGTGGCCAGGTATCAGTGTGGCCAGGTATCAGTGTGGCAAGATATCAGCGTGGCCAGGTATCATTGTGGCAAGATATCAGCGTGGCCAGGTATCAGTTTGGCCAGGTATCAGTGTGGCCAGGTATCAGTGTGGCCAGGTATCATTGTGGCAAGATATCAGCGTGGCCAGGTATCAGTTTGGCCAGATATCAGCGTGGCCAGGTATCAGTGTGGCCAGGTATCATTGTGGCAAGATATCAGCGTGGCCAGGTATCAGTGTGGCCAGGTATCAGTTTGGCCAGGTATCAATGTGGCCAGGTATCAGTTTGGCCAGGTATCAATGTGGCCAGGTATCAGTGTGGCCAGGTATCAGTTTGGCCAGGTATCGGTGTGGCCAGGTATCGGTGTGGCCAGGTATCGGTGTGGCCAGGTATCAGTGTGGCCAGGTATAAGTGTGGCCAGGTATAAGTGTGGCCAGGTATCAGTGTGGCCAGGTATCAGTGTGGCCAGGTATCAGTGTGGCCAGGTATCAGTGTGGACAGGTATCAGTGTGGCCAGGTATCAGTGTGGCCAGGTATCAGTGTGGCCAGGTATCAGTGTGGCCAGGTATCAGTGTGGCCAGGTATCAGTGTGGCCAGGTATCAGTGTGGCCAGGTATCAGTGTGGCCAGGTATCAGTGTGGCCGTGTATCAGTGTGGCCAGGTATCAGTGTGGCCAGGTATCAGTGTGGCCAGGTAAGGCACCGAGCAGAAGTGATAAAGCATTTACTGAAATAAGTATTTTTTTCGTGACTAAAGTTCTGCAAAAAGTTTTATTATATCATAATTATTTAATTATGTTGTATTTTAGGAAAAATATTAGTTTTTGAATAGAAACATAATTTTATTTAAATCATTTTACCTGTCAAGACACGTATTTATCTCTCTCTTCAAGGCGTAAATAAGATTTTGTGTATTTCGTTGGAGACGGGTAGTCCGCCATTTTGAAATCCATTGTGTTCCCGTGGAACATTTTGTTGGATTTTTTATATGTTATCCATCAATGGTTCCTGAGCTGGAAACCGTTTACAAAGCTTCTGGAACAATTTTGTCCAGGTCTAAATTCAAATATCCTGGACTAAGTAGCTTGAGGCAGATTAAGTTCAGACCTCTGAACATTGAGAGTTGTAAATTACATTACCTTCCGGCAAAGGTTCGGAATCGTGCAAAGTTGCAAATGTTGTACAAGGAAGCAGTAGGCTGATTACTGGCCAGGTAGCCTAACCTTTTGTGCGTTATTTGTTTAATTCGCTAATCGCAAATGCCATTTATCTATATCATGAAATACAGATTTATAAAGGATTCACGACATTGAGTTCTAAAGCCGCTCTAGTTGATGAAATTGGGTTTCATCTGTGTATATAATATATTTCCAGCAGCTGATAGGAGAACTGCTGGGACAGTTGTACACCTTGGGACACTTTGGAACACTATGGGACACTTTGGGACAATTTGCACCTTATGTTGGAAATAACCAAAAGTTTAATCTCCTTTAGCTACTAATATTAACATTTACTAACATCACTATTACGTAGAATTAACGTAATTAATGTTTTCTATACTAAGGCAATATTTTGCCAGATGCTGCCAAGTCGTCGTGACGCCGGGAGGCAGCGTCAAGCTCAAACATCAAACATAATGTCGAGTCCGGTTAATTACTTTTCTTTCTAAGTGTCATTCTTTATGAAAGAGTATAATTATTTCACGTACCTTTGCGTACTGAATTCGATCATTTAATCAGATTGATTATATCAGTAAATATTACTGAGACGTAAAATAAATTTACGTCGACCCTTCTCGTTTAATTTTTGCAGTGTTAATTAAACCTATTGCCTTGCGAGAAGAGGTATTATGATTTAATATATTTATCCGTAACATCAGTACTTGTCATAGTTCCTTACTTTCCTTATTAATTACCAGTAAATAAAATACTTTAAGCTCGAGATCACTTTGAGGTGTTCTGAGCATGCGCATCCGAGCAAGGGGGAAGGAGGAGGGCGTCACTCTGCCACGCGCACTCACAGGCTGGCAACGTGGACGCCATTACAGAGAGAACAACGTGGTCAAGCAGACAATACTGCTTTTAATTCTCGTGTCTAGGAGTTTATATTTATCACGTAATCAGACCTTCTGCATCAGCGAACGTCAGGGACTATCAACTACTACAATAAGCAGACACGATATCGGCGAGCGTAATAAGTATAACAGTTCCTACGTTAGTTTTTTTTAGTGTGCACACATAAATTAACGTGTAGGTTGCTCGTCGTCATATAGGAAAAAGACCACAAAAACCACGTTAGTTACCTTCGTATATATGTCACCACCTTTTCTAATGAATAGTGGAATAATTTACTAGCCTAGGCATTTTCTACAATTTTATTGTGATTCCAGCGTGGATTATGAGGACAAGCCGAGATAATCTTCCCTTCCACCATGCGGTTTCCATTGCCCTGTGTTCTCAACAATAACCTTGGCAACGAGATTACGTCTACGAGTATTTGAGCTGTGAAATGAACGTTGTGAAGTCTTTTTTACAGCTAAGCCCTCATACTAATATTTCATAGACACTTTAGTCACATTCTTAAATTATTTTTATTTCCATGGTTTATTACTTATACATGTGCTATTCATTTCTTATGCATGTATATAATATTTCAATGTGTAATTATACAAATTTACATTCATTCATTTTCTAACTATTTACTTACTTCAGCATAGAACCAGCGCTGAAATAATACTAGGGATATATTTACCTTCTAATATGTAACTCCCAGATTTATGGGTTAAGTCTACTCTTTAATTAATTGTAACTACAGTTCATTTAATGCTCTTAATATTCTACTGATTTAATCTAGGTCCATAGGCCACTGGTTCTTTGGGTCATTTCATATTAATTTATTTTCCTTCTTTTTATATAAAAGGAGGTGGTCCTTCGGAGTTATCTTAGTATTCAATTTGTATGATTAATGTTAATATTGAGAGTTAGACTTTTTCCCACATAAATTTCTGGTCCTTTATGAATCGGATAAATAACAATTAATATTAAAATCTATAACGATTCTTGGACAAAGTCTAGTCCCTTGAACCTATATAGTTGAGAATTTAGGCTATCTTAAACCCTATTAATCATTACTAACACTAATTATTGTGTGCCGTATATCAGGCTACATAAATATTCTCATTAATTTCGGCTGTCAGCAGACTGCCTCATATCATAGCCTAAACAACATTAAATTTATTTCTAACATTCTATTAATACTTCATGTACAAAGTAACATTAGTGGGTCACAAACAGTTACCCACAACCCTTAGACCTATACCTCACACTGAGGTAAGAAGCTTTAGGTCACCAGGAGCAACAGCTCATAATTTGTATAATAATACAACATTAACATCCGCGTTAGATTGGCCTCACCATTTAACCATAGTTTATTTAGGTGGTAATGACATCCATTCTACTCGCCCTCCAGCGGAAATAATTAATCATCTCAAATCTATAATTAATTCATTCAAACAAAATAACTCAGTAGTGTTGTCGTTAGTGGAACCTCGCCAACTAAGTAGTAATAATCGTTGGGGAGTAAGTCCTGTATACTACCGACGTTCTGCTAATTACATTAATTTTCGACTGAGGAGGAGAGTAAGATTGGAAGCCACCTTCGTACATTTTTAAGCAAGACCATATAGTCAAAACTTAAACTCGGACGGTGTTCACCTATCAGGTGAGTCCAGGTCATATGTGGTTAACAAATTAGTTAATACTATCAACCACCATTAGAGGTTGTGGCTAGCAAGCCAAACCTATTTGTATATATAAATATATTTGTAATATTAATTGTGTTTAAGTGTACCTATTCTATATAACAAAAACTAAAATAAATTAAAAAAAATACAGCACAATCATATCCACATTATTGCACCCAGTTACATTTATGCTAACCTTTATTAGGTAGGATATTTATACTGTGGTTGTACCAAGCTTCATACAAGTGCAGACTAAATAATTTAGTAGTTTCTTAAGTAGAAATTATTGCAACTAGTCCTGTACTAGACAGTAGTGTACATTATATATTTACTATTGTGCTGACCCTAGACAGGGTGGGACCTATTTTCATTATATTATATACTACTAGCAGTACCCGGCCACGCGTTGCTGTGGCTCAGCAGCGCATTTGCGTTGTTGAGCCACAGCAACCTTCCCTGTCGCCCAGCCCTCCCCACCTTTTCCCCCCTCACCCATTTCCTCGGCCTCCCAACTCCCCTCCCTTTGTCCTCCCCACCATTCTCCATTCCCCCATCCCCTCGTCCCCACTATCCTAAACTCCCCCGTCCCCTCGTCCTTCCCCACCATTACCCACTCCCTAGTCCCCTCGTCCTCCCACCATCTCTCACTTCCATCCCCTCGTCATCCCCACTCCCTCGTCCGATGCCTTCCCAAATAGTCTGATGTTCCCATCAGAAAATCGGGAACATCAAGTGATCTGATGTTCCCATCACTGAAATATAAGAAAACAGTTGAAAAATAAAATGAAAATATGAAAAAATACAAAAATAAACTATACTCACGAAATGAACGGTATGGTAAACAACACAGCTCAATTCCATTGAAATTCCATTGAAATTCCATTGAAATTTATCGATGCAATCGGAAACACTGAAATGGAATTTGTGACATATTTAATATAGCGGGCATGTTGCTATTATGTGCAACAGATGGCGCTGTTTTTCAAACACGCATGTTTTTACCTGTCACAGGGCTGGCATCTATATAGTAGGTATATAAAAAGACACGCCTATTCGAATGCAATGTTGTGTCAAAATTTCAAAGCCATCAGTGAAGAACTTTCGGAGATTACAGCGTGTGTTGCTCTTACGTCCAACAGATGGCGCTGTTTTTTAAAAAAAAAAGTTTTTCCTGTCACAGGTGAGGCATGTATATAGTAGATATATGAAAAGACGCACTTATTTGAATGCATCTTTGTGTCAAAATTTCAAAGCAATCGGTAACGAGGTTTCGAAGATTTCCCTCACATGGAAATCACATAAAAAAGCAGTTTTTCAGAAAAAGCATGTTCTTTTTATCGTCACAGACGTGACATCTATATAGAATGTATATAAAAACCTGCTTGGATGCGAATAGAACGTTGTGTGAAAATTTCCAAGCAATCGGTGAAGAACTTTCGGAGATTAGCGGTTATGCACACACGAACATTTTCATTTTTATTTACATAGATTGTGCTGACCCTAAAACAGGGTGGGATACATAACCATTTATTGTATAATTTACTATATTATTTTGTGTACATTTTTTGATGCTACTGAATGCCACTATCCCATCGAATGGTGATAATAAAGAACTAGCCAAACGTACTTCCAATAGTGACATTCAAGTATTACTCAAATCTTAATTACTTGTTGTTAGATAGGTAAGTGTAACCTCCAAAGAAGTAGTGTGTAGCCTAGTCAGAACATATTAGGCTATCCTTACGATATTTGCCAGTGAATGGGCAAATATCCAAGTTACTTCAGTAACACTTATTCAAGTCCCATAAAACTTGAGCATAAAATCACCATGGCTACTCCTGAGAAATTAAGGAGAACCTTAACAGGTCGTAAAGGCCATATAACCAGACTGCTCAATAAGTCTGAAACCTTATCCAAAGCGACTCCCATTGATTACCATGAATTAGAGGTATCTCTGAGAGTAGCTGATCTTAAATTTGACCAAATTAAGTCTGTAATTGTGTCCTATATCAATGTACTTAATGCTGCAGACATTGAGCTTGAGGAAATAGGCCAAGCCATAGCAGAAACATCTCAGTACGTAGATGACACCCAGGATAAACTTAATGTTTTAACTGGTTTAGTAGACAAACATTAAGTAAATCCAAAGTTAACTGTATCTCAATCCAGTGTGTTACAACCAGAGGCACGTTTACCTTCTTTAGACTTGCCTACCTTTGCTGGACTGGATGAAGAAAATTGGGATACATTTTGGACATCATTTAACGTCCATATTCATTTAAAACCTTCTATTGATAAGGTATCTAATTTTTTTTACCTTCACAGCCTTCTCAAAGGGGAAGCTAAGAAGGTCATAAACAACTTATCTCTCACAGAGAGTAATTATGAGGAAGCTATACAACTCTTGGAGTTAAATTACTGCAACAAAGAGTTAAGCATAGCTAATTTATATTATCAATTATTAGATATAAATTCACCCAGTAACTGACCAGACTCCCTCCAGAAATTAGAAATTTAGGTTGGAGGTAGAGTCTCTTGTGAAAGCTTTAGGTACTAAAGTTTATGTACCAGCTTCCGAATGGTCAATTAAGTTGCTTCTCCAGAGGAAACTTCCTCTATATCCAGAGGAAACTTTCTCGTAATATTTTAGCAGAAATCTGCTCTCACTACAAAACCGAGTTTCTCACTCTCGATCAAATATTTGAGGGATTAAGAAACACGGTTAATAGGCTAAAGACTCATGAAAGGATTAAACCCGAGTCCAAGCAGCATAATGCTGAGAATTCAGCAAAAACAAAATCGACTGTAATTAAGTCCAACAAACACAAACCTAAAGCTACTCCATTCACTAGAATCAAGAGTAGTAATGTAGGTATTTAGTCTGTAACGCCCTCTGAGACTGTTGTTGATGCGTCAACTAAGATGACAAATCCTGCAAAAGAGAGAAAGTGTTTGCTCTGTGAACAAGAACATCTCACTTACAAATGTAGTGTCTATCGTAACAGTAATTCTAGGATTAAACATCTGCAAGAAGTGCACAGATGCACGAAGTGCATGGGTTCTCATGACCCTTATAACTGTATAGTCACCTTACGTTAGTGCAACAAGGGTCCCCATCATTATGCCTTATGTAAAAAGACCCAACCACAATCAACGAATCCTCGTAAGGATTTTACTAATTCTACATCAGTACAATACTGCAAATTGCACCAGGAAATTAATCTGCTTGCATCTGAGTCGAGTAATACCACTACATTACCCACAGCTCAATCAAAGTTAATTAACAAGAAATCTAGAGTTAACACTCGAGATCTTCTTGACCAAGGTTCAAAGAAGACCTTTATTACACAACACTTAGTTGAGCAGTTGAAATTGAAAACCGACAATGGAGTAAAATTATATATCTCTGGATTCCTGACAAATAGTGGACCTCGGGATTACCAAGTAGTTAAGTTATTGGTATGCCTGGGAGGCTCCACCAGCCAAATACAAGCAGTAGTTATGGACAAGATTCCTTCTAACCTGCAGGTTTCAGGTCTTGCTCACACTGTTAAACATCTCAAGCGTACGGCATGAGACTAGCTGACTACAATATAAACTCAGATTGTCTCAGTGATGTTGGGATCCTTATTGGAGCTGATTACTATTATAGATTTATAATTGGATGCACTAGACAACACGGTATGAATTTGTTGTCATCAGCTGGAGGCAAATTGCTAACAGAACCAGTGCTTTTTCAGCAAAATTCTACTTCAACTGGCAAACAACCAAATCATGCTATAGTGGCATGACTAGGCTCGGAACAGTCACCCCGACAGATCAGAGACATATCTGAGGATAATTAGCCTGATCCCCTGTACATAAATTGTGGAATTTAGACACCTTGGGTATAGTCCCTGAAAAGCCTAGTCGAGATGATACATGGACTTACCAGTAATATCTTTAGGTTATCTTGAGATGATTTAGGGCTTTAGTGTCCCCATGGCCCGGTCCTCGACCAGGCCTCCACCCCCCCAGGAAGCAGCCCGTGACAGCTGACTAACACCCAGGTACCTATTTACTGCTAGGTAACAGGGGCATAGGGTGAAAGAAACTCTGCCCATTATTTCTTGCCGGTGCCCGGGACCACAGGATCACAAGTCCAGCATGCTGTCCGCTCGGTCGACCGGCTCCCAACTATCTCCCGGCTATCTTGATACTGTTGTGTACAAAGATAAACAGTTTTGGATGAAGCTGCCATGAAAGTTGAATAACCCACAACTCCCAGTAAATTATTTTATGGCAGCATCCCAATTAAAATTTCAATTAGCAGGGTTACAGAAACAACCTGATAAATTGAAACTGTATCATGAATTAATACAACAACAACTTAACAGTAAATTTATAGAAGTTATTGATAAAGATAACCATAAAATGGGTCATTATTAACCACATCATGCTGTCATGAAAGAGTCAGTGACGACACCAATAAGAATAGTCTTCAACTACAGTGCCACAATAAGAACAGACAGCATATCATTAAATGATTGTCTACAAATTGGACCTAGCTTAAAACAGAGGCTACAAGATGTACTGTTACGATTCCGCTCTGGCATTTTCGCCTAAACTGCAGATATCAGTAAACCTTTTTAAGAGTAGGCTTGCAAAAAGAGGATCGTGACTTTACTAAATTTCTCTGGGTAAAGGATCCACAGGATCCTAATAGTGACGTCATCACTTACCGGTTTGCCTCAGTATTATTCGGAGCCACTCCGTCACCATTTTTACTCCAAGCTACCTTGGACACTCATCTGAAGAAATCGAAGAGTTCCTATAAGACTGAAATCAGTAACAACCTGTACGTGGACAACTTCCAAGGAACTACTAATGATGAAATTAAATTGGTAGAAATTTACCATGAGGCTAACCGTGAGCTGCTAGGGGCCAATATGCCTTTACAATCATGGGCCTCTAATAATCGACAATTAAACCAGATAATCGAGAAAGAATTTCTCGGCTATCAGGTACCTAATAAATTAAAAATTCTGGGCATGGAATGGAGCACAATTACTGACGAGATGAATGTCAAGTCAGTACAAACTAATAAATTGCCCCTAACTATGAGAAAATTGCTCTCATGTCAGTCAACCATTTGACCTTTTAGGCTTGCGTAGTCCTATTTTAATTAGGAACAAACTCCTCATGCAGGAGTGCTGGCAGAAAAATTTGATTTGGGATGATCGTTACCAATTGAGCTGCAAGACAAATGGCAGATACTAACAACGGATTTTAATCAATTAAGTGTTCTGAAATTTCCACGTAACGCCTTAAGACTAAACTTACCCACAGATTTGCATGTGTTCTGTGATGCATCAGGCAAAGCATATGGCGCAGTAGCCTATTTAGTTAATACACAACAGTCAATTCTGCTTACTTCAAAGGCAAGAGTTGCCCCAATTAAATAGAGGTCCTGACCCCAAATGGAGCTGACTGCCTTGTTAGTAGGTGTAAGGTTGGCTCATTGCCT
The DNA here is from genome assembly GCF_040958095.1 of Procambarus clarkii. Classification (NCBI taxonomy): domain Eukaryota; kingdom Metazoa; phylum Arthropoda; class Malacostraca; order Decapoda; family Cambaridae; genus Procambarus; species Procambarus clarkii. The sequence goes on from NC_091162.1 coordinate 37,149,530, forward strand.
GACCAAGACACTCAGTAATATTCACTTTGGTGAGATAGTAGTGTGGTCAGACAATGAGGCAGAGGAGGGGGGTAGAAATAGCCTAAGCTACTCTATCCCTTTGAGATGTATTTCTTTCTTATCTCAATAAACATACTTGAAATGAGGCAGTCTTACAATGGGCAAGAAATAATAACAACAAAACTCCCTACGTTAGTAACCGAGTCAAGGAAATTCATGATTTATCTGCTGGATATAAATTGAAACATGTCCCTACTAAGGACAATCCAGCCCATTACCTATCAAGAGGTTTAGCATTTAAACAGCTAATTAAGGCTCAGATGTGGTTTAATGGAACCCCCATGGCTGATTAGTGGTCAGTGGCCTGAACAAAAGCCACAAGTCATAGTGACCAATATCACTGCACCCACGGTGGACCCAGAACCTCCTTGATCCTTGGCTATCAATCCTCATAATTATTCTAGTTTACGTAAGTTACTAAGAGTAACTGCACACGTATTCGATTTTCTTAATAAGATAAGAATTAGATATCGATTTCCCAGACCTATCAAATAATGGATCAAACGTGCTCAACAAGAGGCTAATGGAAATGAGTATGAACATCTTCCTGACATACTAACTACGTCTCTGGGCATCTGCTGTGATTCAAATCACCATAATATACTGAGGTGTGGAGGACGTCTGCTTCATGCAGAGATTGACTTGGAGACTAAAAATCCAATACTTTTACCACGTCACCAAACTTATAGTTTTACATCACCATCAATATGACACTTTACATGGTGGAGTGTTAGACACTCTCACCGATCTTCGACAGAAATTTTGGTTTCCCCAAGGTCGCCAAACTGTGTAATCACTTAATAAATTATGTGAAGTCTGTAGAAGATATGACGCTTGAGTGTGTCCTTACCAAGGACCTTCACCACTCCCTAAGGAACGAGTTGTTCACCTTCGTCCCTTTGAGACAACAGGTGTTGACTATACAGGAGCCTTAATGTTAACAGGCACGCCGTATAAAATTCTGGTGAAAGCCTACATTTGCCTCGTGTGCAACCACACGAGGCGTACACTTAGAAGTAACTTTTGACATGAGTGCAGAAGCATATATCCAAGTTTTTCGTAGATATGCTGCACGCAGATCCTGCCCCAGATTGATGATTTCAGATAATGGGTCAAATTTTTTGACCGAAGTCTGTCTACGAGAGATATGGAACCATCCAGAGGTACAATCAGTATTAAAACAGAGACAATGCCACTGGAAATTTGTACCTCCCGGAGATTTATATCTCACCGCCCCTTGGCAAGGTGGTTTTTACGAGCGGATGGTGGGAACTGTTAAGAAATGCCTAAGAAAGGCCTTACATCAGCAGAAAATTAATCTCACTGAACTGCAAACCCTTGTCACAAAAATTGAGGCACGAGTCAACAACAGACCATTGACCTACCTTACAGATGACTTCTCCCAGAGAGAACCCCTGAGTCCCTTGCACTTAATTCATGGTGGTCTTCTGAGCCCGCTAATATCTCTAGCAGATGAAGATCCAGCTCACCATTCACATGTTGATAGGAGTGACTTGGTGGAAAGTTATAAACATCTTTCAATGATAATAGAGAAGTGCAATGAAGTATGGACTTGTGAATATCTCACCGAGAATACCATTATGGAGCTTCGAGCCTCTATAATAAAGTTCTACTGAAACCAGGAGACCTAGTGTTAGTCGACAGTGATGGACCCAGGTCAGAGTGGCCTATAGGCAAGATTGTCGCTGTCCACCCAGATCGTCAAGGTATCCTGGTGTTGTAATCCACAAGTTAGTAGGAATTATTAGCTAGAGGATCATTACTACAACACTTAACGAATGATGATTGGAAGTACATGTAAGTAGACAGACTATGGATCACATATCTAAGAAAGGTCAATGGATTAAGACCGAAGCAGTTTAGCCAAATTAATAATTCCTGGAAAGAGGAATTATTCTTCGTCAGGCTTCTAGGATCAAGGTTACCGCTCTAGGGATAAGGTTAATCGGATTATACCTTCCTTGAGAGGCGTGGTGAAATGTTTGAGGCCATGGTTGGCTAAAGGCAGTCTGATTGTGGGAGTGGAACTGACAAGTCCTCTGGATCTCCGTTTGTGGCAGCAGCGAAGTGTAGCAGACAGCTATGCGAGAGCCTGATGTGATCTTAGTGACGAAGTTAAGTCTGCAGTATGTGAGTATCGAATGAAAGACTAACCGGGTGTGGAGCGTTGTAGTAATCATTCCGTATTAGGGACTTAGGCGGAAGTTACGAGTGTGGGTGGTGATCGCGGAGGTCAAGTGGTCAATGGGTATTGGAAGTGTATTGACCTAATAGAGTATGTTAATATGTATTTATTTGTCAGAGTCTATTCTTTGTAATTAAATGACAAAACCCGACGGCCTTTAAATACATTCCATATGTTCATTCATTGTGTTCCAGTACAAACCGAGTGGTACGCCTCAAGGGTCTGGTGTGTGTAGGAGTATAGGTGGTAGAAAACGGTTGCTGAGGCAAGGTGTTATGTGTTGTGTAATCGCTGTGTTCGGATCAACCGGGGTTCAGCGTCACGACACTACGAATAGTAAAGGTTTTGTATCGAGGCACTACTACCTTGAAAACATTGGCGAAGTTGGTACCTCTAGAATTAGTTGAACATGAAAGTTCAACAGAGTCAACTTTACCACCAGTTTCAGAAAACAAGGCTACTGTTTAACAGAGCACAGGACCATCTAGAATCGCTGCTCAACAGTGTAAATTGAAACTTCACCAATATTATAATTCTGAGTAATTACAGTTAATTTATCATTCGATTTAAGTCGATCATGATGATACAGTTGGGTTGATGTCCAGTAACTCAACAGTTACAAGTCACTATGACCCTGGACAGTGATCCCACTGTACATTCGAAGTCGTCTTGATTTTGAATGACATCATATGATTAAATTTATAATTTATTTTACATGTGTAATCTTGTGGAACACAGCCTACTCATAAGTACCATCTGTTCTTGAATATTTCTGAGTTTACAGAATCATTCTGTGACTGAGTAATTTAGGTCAAGTTACTCAGGTTACTCAGGTATAGGTCAACTCCTGGCTGGCACATGTATCTTGATCCACATAAACATGGTTGAAGTGTAGGACCTTGCTCACCACGTGTCCGTCCCCCTCCTATATATATATATATATATATATATATATATATATATATATATATATATATATATATATATATATATATATATATATATATATATATATATATATATACATATATATATATGTCGTACCTAGTAGCCAGAACTCACTTTTCAGCCTACAATGCAAGGCCCGATTTGCCTAATAAGCCAAGTTTTCATGAATTAATATATTTTCTCTAATTTTTTTCTTATGAAATGATAAAGCAACCCATTTCATTATGTAAGAGGTCAATTTTTTTTATTGGAGTTAAAATTAACGTAGATATATGACCGAACCTAACCAACCCTACCTAACCTAACCTAACCTATCTTTATAGGTTAGGTTAGGTTAGGTAGCCGAAAAAGTTAGGTTAGGTTAGGTTAGGTAGGTTAGGTAGTCGAAAAGCAATTAATTCATGAAAAACTTGGCTTTATTAGCAATCGGGCCGTGCATAGTAGGTCTCTCAGAAGTGAGTTTGGCTACTAGGTACGACAATTATACTATATAATATATATATAATATCTATATATATGTCGTACCTAGTAGCCAGAACTCAATTCTCAGCCTTACTATTCAAGGCCCGATTTGCCTAATAAGGCCAAGTTTTCCTGGAATTAAATATTTTACTAAATTTTTTTTTATGAAATGATAAAGCAACCTTCATCTATGTATGAGGTAAATTTTTTTTATTGGAGTAAAAATAAGTAGATATATGACCGAACCTAACATAACCGAGCCTTTTTTTGGGGCTACCTAACCTAACCTTACCCCTATAAATATAGTTAGGTTGAGGTTAGGTAGGGTGGTTAGGTTCGGTTCAATATATAGACGTTAATTTAACGCAATAAAAAAAATTTGAACTATACATAGAGAAAAAGGGTGCTTTCTCATTCATAGAAAAAAATTATAGTAAATATATTAATTCAGGAAAACTTGGCTTTATTAGGCAAATCGGGCCTTGAATAGTAGTGCGAGCCAGTGAGGTTCTGGCTACTAGTACGACATATATATATGATATATAATTATATATATATATATTCGTACCTAGTAGCCAGCACTCACTTCTGAGCCTCAATATGCAAGGCCATCGATGTGCCCACTAAGCCAAGTTTTCATGAATAAAGTGCTTTTCGACCTACCTAACTACCTAACCTAACCTAACCTATACTTTTTCGGCTACCTAACCTAACCTAACCTATAAAGATAGGTTAGGTTAGGTTAGGTAGGGTTGGTTAGGTTCGGTCATATATCTACGTTAATTTTAACTCCAATAAAAAAAAATTGACCTCTTACATAATGAATGGGTTGCTTTATCATTTCATAAGAAAAAAATTAGAGAAAATATATTAATTCATGAAAACTTGGCTTATTAGGCAAATCGGGCCTTGCATTGTAGGCTGAAAAGTGAGTTCTGGCTACTAGGTACGACATATATATATATATGTATATATATATATATATATATATATATATATATATATATATATATATATATATATATATATATATATATATATATATATATATATATATATATATATATATAGGAGGGGGACGGACACGTGGTGAGCAAGGTCCTACACTTCAACCATGTTTATGTGGATCAAGATACATGTGCCAGCCAGGAGTTGACCTATACCTGAGTAACCTGAGTAACTTGACCTAAATTACTCAGTCACAGAATGATTCTGTAAACTCAGAAATATTCAAGAACAGATGGTACTTATGAGTAGGCTGTGTTCCACAAGATTACACATGTAAAATAAATTATAAATTTAATCATATGATGTCATTCAAAATCAAGACGACTTCGAATGTACAGTGGGATCACTGTCCAGGGTCATAGTGACTTGTAACTGTTGAGTTACTGGACATCAACCCAACTGTATCATCATGATCGACTTAAATCGAATGATAAATTAACTGTAATTACTCAGAATTATAATATTGGTGAAGTTTCAATTTACACTGTTGAGCAGCGATTCTAGATGGTCCTGTGCTCTGTTAAACAGTAGCCTTGTTTTCTGAAACTGGTGGTAAAGTTGACTCTGTTGAACTTTCATGTTCAACTAATTCTAGAGGTACCAACTTCGCCAATGTTTTCAAGGTAGTAGTGCCTCGATACAAAACCTTTACTATTCGTAGTGTCGTGACGCTGAACCCCGGTTGATTCCGAACACAGCGATTACACAACACATAACACCTTGCCTCAGCAACCGTTTTCTACCACCTATACTCCTACACACACCAGACCCTTGAGGCGTACCACTCGGTTTGTACTGGAACACAATGAATGAACATATGGAATGTATTTAAAGGCCGTCGGGTTTTGTCATTTAATTACAAAGAATAGACTCTGACAAATAAATACATATTAACATACTCTATTAGGTCAATACACTTCCAATACCCATTGACCACTTGACCTCCGCGATCACCACCCACACTCGTAACTTCCGCCTAAGTCCCTAATACGGAATGATTACTACAACGCTCCACACCCGGTTAGTCTTTCATTCGATACTCACATACTGCAGACTTAACTTCGTCACTAAGATCACATCAGGCTCTCGCATAGCTGTCTGCTACACTTCGCTGCTGCCACAAACGGAGATCCAGAGGACTTGTCAGTTCCACTCCCACAATCAGACTGCCTTTAGCCAACCATGGCCTCAAACATTTCACCACGCCTCTCAAGGAAGGTATAATCCGATTAACCTTATCCCTAGAGCGGTAACCTTGATCCTAGAAGCCTGACGAAGAATAATTCCTCTTTCCAGGAATTATTAATTTGGCTAAACTGCTTCGGTCTTAATCCATTGACCTTTCTTAGATATGTGATCCATAGTCTGTCTACTTACATGTACTTCCAATCATCATTCGTTAAGTGTTGTAGTAATGATCCTCTAGCTAATAATTCCTACTAACTTGTGGATTACAACACCAGGATACCTTGACGATCTGGGTGGACAGCGACAATCTTGCCTATAGGCCACTCTGACCTGGGTCCATCACTGTCGACTAACACTAGGTCTCCTGGTTTCAGTAGAACTTTATTATAGAGGCTCGAAGCTCCATAATGGTATTCTCGGTGAGATATTCACAAGTCCATACTTCATTGCACTTCTCTATTATCATTGAAAGATGTTTATAACTTTCCACCAAGTCACTCCTATCAACATGTGAATGGTGAGCTGGATCTTCATCTGCTAGAGATATTAGCGGGCTCAGAAGACCACCATGAATTAAGTGCAAGGGACTCAGGGGTTCTCTCTGGGAGAAGTCATCTGTAAGGTAGGTCAATGGTCTGTTGTTGACTCGTGCCTCAATTTTTGTGACAAGGGTTTGCAGTTCAGTGAGATTAATTTTCTGCTGATGTAAGGCCTTTCTTAGGCATTTCTTAACAGTTCCCACCATCCGCTCGTAAAAACCACCTTGCCAAGGGGCGGTGAGATATAAATCTCCGGGAGGTACAAATTTCCAGTGGCATTGTCTCTGTTTTAATACTGATTGTACCTCTGGATGGTTCCATATCTCTCGTAGACAGACTTCGGTCAAAAAATTTGACCCATTATCTGAAATCATCAATCTGGGGCAGGATCTGCGTGCAGCATATCTACGAAAAACTTGGATATATGCTTCTGCACTCATGTCAAAAGTTACTTCTAAGTGTACGCCTCGTGTGGTTGCACACGAGGCAAATGTAGGCTTTCACCAGAATTTTATACGGCGTGCCTGTTAACATTAAGGCTCCTGTATAGTCAACACCTGTTGTCTCAAAGGGACGAAGGTGAACAACTCGTTCCTTAGGGAGTGGTGAAGGTCCTTGGTAAGGACACACTCAAGCGTCATATCTTCTACAGACTTCACATAATTTATTAAGTGATTACACAGTTTGGCGACCTTGGGGAAACCAAAATTTCTGTCGAAGATCGGTGAGAGTGTCTAACACTCCACCATGTAAAGTGTCATATTGATGGTGATGTAAAACTATAAGTTTGGTGACGTGGTAAAAGTATTGGATTTTTAGTCTCCAAGTCAATCTCTGCATGAAGCAGACGTCCTCCACACCTCAGTATATTATGGTGATTTGAATCACAGCAGATGCCCAGAGACGTAGTTAGTATGTCAGGAAGATGTTCATACTCATTTCCATTAGCCTCTTGTTGAGCACGTTTGATCCATTATTTGATAGGTCTGGGAAATCGATATCTAATTCTTATCTTATTAAGAAAATCGAATACGTGTGCAGTTACTCTTAGTAACTTACGTAAACTAGAATAATTATGAGGATTGATAGCCAAGGATCAAGGAGGTTCTGGGTCCACCGTGGGTGCAGTGATATTGGTCACTATGACTTGTGGCTTTTGTTCAGGCCACTGACCACTAATCAGCCATGGGGGTTCCATTAAACCACATCTGAGCCTTAATTAGCTGTTTAAATGCTAAACCTCTTGATAGGTAATGGGCTGGATTGTCCTTAGTAGGGACATGTTTCAATTTATATCCAGCAGATAAATCATGAATTTCCTTGACTCGGTTACTAACGTAGGGAGTTTTGTTGTTATTATTTCTTGCCCATTGTAAGACTGCCTCATTTCAAGTATGTTTATTGAGATAAGAAAGAAATACATCTCAAAGGGATAGAGTAGCTTAGGCTATTTCTACCCCCCTCCTCTGCCTCATTGTCTGACCACACTACTATCTCACCAAAGTGAATATTACTGAGTGTCTTGGTCAGGCAATGAGCCAACCTTACACCTACTAACAAGGCAGTCAGCTCCATTTGGGGTCAGGACCTCTATTTAATTGGGGCAACTCTTGCCTTTGAAGTAAGCAGAATTGACTGTTGTGTATTAACTAAATAGGCTACTGCGCCATATGCTTTGCCTGATGCATCACAGAACACATGCAAATCTGTGGGTAAGTTTAGTCTTAAGGCGTTACGTGGAAATTTCAGAACACTTAATTGATTAAAATCCGTTGTTAGTATCTGCCATTTGTCTTGCAGCTCAATTGGTAACGATCATCCCAAATCAAATTTTTCTGCCAGCACTCCTGCATGAGGAGTTTGTTCCTAATTAAAATAGGACTACGCAAGCCTAAAAGGTCAAATGGTTGACTGACATGAGAGCAATTTTCTCATAGTTAGGGGCAATTTATTAGTTTGTACTGACTTGACATTCATCTCGTCAGTAATTGTGCTCCATTCCATGCCCAGAATTTTTAATTTATTAGGTACCTGATAGCCGAGAAATTCTTTCTCGATTATCTGGTTTAATTGTCGATTATTAGAGGCCCATGATTGTAAAGGCATATTGGCCCCTAGCAGCTCACGGTTAGCCTCATGGTAAATTTCTACCAATTTAATTTCATCATTAGTAGTTCCTTGGAAGTTGTCCACGTACAGGTTGTTACTGATTTCAGTCTTATAGGAACTCTTCGATTTCTTCAGATGAGTGTCCAAGGTAGCTTGGAGTAAAAATGGTGACGGAGTGGCTCCGAATAATACTGAGGCAAACCGGTAAGTGATGACGTCACTATTAGGATCCTGTGGATCCTTTACCCAGAGAAATTTAGTAAAGTCACGATCCTCTTTTTGCAAGCCTACTCTTAAAAAGGTTTACTGATATCTGCAGTTTAGGCGAAAATGCCAGAGCGGAATCGTAACAGTACATCTTGTAGCCTCTGTTTTAAGCTAGGTCCAATTTGTAGACAATCATTTAATGATATGCTGTCTGTTCTTATTGTGGCACTGTAGTTGAAGACTATTCTTATTGGTGTCGTCACTGACTCTTTCATGACAGCATGATGTGGTTAATAATGACCCATTTTATGGTTATCTTTATCAATAACTTCTATAAATTTACTGTTAAGTTGTTGTTGTATTAATTCATGATACAGTTTCAATTTATCAGGTTGTTTCTGTAACCCTGCTAATTGAAATTTTAATTGGGATGCTGCCATAAAATAATTTACTGGGAGTTGTGGGTTATTCAACTTTCATGGCAGCTTCATCCAAAACTGTTTATCTTTGTACACAACAGTATCAAGATAGCCGGGAGATAGTTGGGAGCCGGTCGACCGAGCGGACAGCATGCTGGACTTGTGATCCTGTGGTCCCGGGCACCGGCAAGAAATAATGGGCAGAGTTTCTTTCACCCTATGCCCCTGTTACCTAGCAGTAAATAGGTACCTGGGTGTTAGTCAGCTGTCACGGGCTGCTTCCTGGGGGGGTGGAGGCCTGGTCGAGGACCGGGCCATGGGGACACTAAAGCCCTAAATCATCTCAAGATAACCTAAAGATATTACTGGTAAGTCCATGTATCATCTCGACTAGGCTTTTCAGGGACTATACCCAAGGTGTCTAAATTCCACAATTTATGTACAGGGGATCAGGCTAATTATCCTCAGATATGTCTCTGATCTGTCGGGGTGACTGTTCCGAGCCTAGTCATGCCACTATAGCATGATTTGGTTGTTTGCCAGTTGAAGTAGAATTTTGCTGAAAAAGCACTGGTTCTGTTAGCAATTTGCCTCCAGCTGATGACAACAAATTCATACCGTGTTGTCTAGTGCATCCAATTATAAATCTATAATAGTAATCAGCTCCAATAAGGATCCCAACATCACTGAGACAATCTGAGTTTATATTGTAGTCAGCTAGTCTCATGCCGTACGCTTGAGATGTTTAACAGTGTGAGCAAGACCTGAAACCTGCAGGTTAGAAGGAATCTTGTCCATAACTACTGCTTGTATTTGGCTGGTGGAGCCTCCCAGGCATACCAATAACTTAACTACTTGGTAATCCCGAGGTCCACTATTTGTCAGGAATCCAGAGATATATAATTTTACTCCATTGTCGGTTTTCAATTTCAACTGCTCAACTAAGTGTTGTGTAATAAAGGTCTTCTTTGAACCTTGGTCAAGAAGATCTCGAGTGTTAACTCTAGATTTCTTGTTAATTAACTTTGATTGAGCTGTGGGTAATGTAGTGGTATTACTCGACTCAGATGCAAGCAGATTAATTTCCTGGTGCAATTTGCAGTATTGTACTGATGTAGAATTAGTAAAATCCTTACGAGGATTCGTTGATTGTGGTTGGGTCTTTTTACATAAGGCATAATGATGGGGACCCTTGTTGCACTAACGTAAGGTGACTATACAGTTATAAGGGTCATGAGAACCCATGCACTTCGTGCATCTGTGCACTTCTTGCAGATGTTTAATCCTAGAATTACTGTTACGATAGACACTACATTTGTAAGTGAGATGTTCTTGTTCACAGAGCAAACACTTTCTCTCTTTTGCAGGATTTGTCATCTTAGTTGACGCATCAACAACAGTCTCAGAGGGCGTTACAGACTAAATACCTACATTACTACTCTTGATTCTAGTGAATGGAGTAGCTTTAGGTTTGTGTTTGTTGGACTTAATTACAGTCGATTTTGTTTTTGCTGAATTCTCAGCATTATGCTGCTTGGACTCGGGTTTAATCCTTTCATGAGTCTTTAGCCTATTAACCGTGTTTCTTAATCCCTCAAATATTTGATCGAGAGTGAGAAACTCGGTTTTGTAGTGAGAGCAGATTTCTGCTAAAATATTACGAGAAAGTTTCCTCTGGATATAGAGGAAGTTTCCTCTGGAGAAGCAACTTAATTGACCATTCGGAAGCTGGTACATAAACTTTAGTACCTAAAGCTTTCACAAGAGACTCTACCTCCAACCTAAATTTCTAATTTCTGGAGGGAGTCTGGTCAGTTACTGGGTGAATTTATATCTAATAATTGATAATATAAATTAGCTATGCTTAACTCTTTGTTGCAGTAATTTAACTCCAAGAGTTGTATAGCTTCCTCATAATTACTCTCTGTGAGAGATAAGTTGTTTATGACCTTCTTAGCTTCCCCTTTGAGAAGGCTGTGAAGGTAAAAAAAATTAGATACCTTATCAATAGAAGGTTTTAAATGAATATGGACGTTAAATGATGTCCAAAATGTATCCCAATTTTCTTCATCCAGTCCAGCAAAGGTAGGCAAGTCTAAAGAAGGTAAACGTGCCTCTGGTTGTAACACACTGGATTGAGATACAGTTAACTTTGGATTTACTTAATGTTTGTCTACTAAACCAGTTAAAACATTAAGTTTATCCTGGGTGTCATCTACGTACTGAGATGTTTCTGCTATGGCTTGGCCTATTTCCTCAAGCTCAATGTCTGCAGCATTAAGTACATTGATATAGGACACAATTACAGACTTAATTTGGTCAAATTTAAGATCAGCTACTCTCAGAGATACCTCTAATTCATGGTAATCAATGGGAGTCGCTTTGGATAAGGTTTCAGACTTATTGAGCAGTCTGGTTATATGGCCTTTACGACCTGTTAAGGTTCTCCTTAATTTCTCAGGAGTAGCCATGGTGATTTTATGCTCAAGTTTTATGGGACTTGAATAAGTGTTACTGAAGTAACTTGGATATTTGCCCATTCACTGGCAAATATCGTAAGGATAGCCTAATATGTTCTGACTAGGCTACACACTACTTCTTTGGAGGTTACACTTACCTATCTAACAACAAGTAATTAAGATTTGAGTAATACCTGAATGTCACTATTGGAAGTACGTTTGGCTAGTTCTTTATTATCACCATTCGATGGGATAGTGGCATTCAGTAGCATCAAAAAATGTACACAAAATAATATAGTAAATTATACAATAAATGGTTATGTATCCCACCCTGTTTTAGGGTCAGCACAATCTATATAAATAAAAATGAAAATGTTCGTGTGTGCATAACCGCTAATCTCCGAAAGTTCTTCACCGATTGCTTGGAAATTTTCACACAACGTTCTATTCGCATCCAAGCAGGTTTTTATATACATACTATATAGATGTCACGTCTGTGACGATAAAAAGAACATGCTTTTTCTGAAAAACTGCTTTTTTATGTGATTTCCATGTGAGGGAAATCTTCGAAACCTCGTTACCGATTGCTTTGAAATTTTGACACAAAGATGCATTCAAATAAGTGCGTCTTTTCATATATCTACTATATACATGCCTCACCTGTGACAGGAAAAACTTTTTTTTTTAAAAAACAGCGCCATCTGTTGGACGTAAGAGCAACACACGCTGTAATCTCCGAAAGTTCTTCACTGATGGCTTTGAAATTTTGACACAACATTGCATTCGAATAGGCGTGTCTTTTTATATACCTACTATATAGATGCCAGCCCTGTGACAGGTAAAAACATGCGTGTTTGAAAAACAGCGCCATCTGTTGCACATAATAGCAACATGCCCGCTATATTAAATATGTCACAAATTCCATTTCAGTGTTTCCGATTGCATCGATAAATTTCAATGGAATTTCAATGGAATTTCAATGGAATTGAGCTGTGTTGTTTACCATACCGTTCATTTCGTGAGTATAGTTTATTTTTGTATTTTTTCATATTTTCATTTTATTTTTCAACTGTTTTCTTATATTTCAGTGATGGGAACATCAGATCACTTGATGTTCCCGATTTTCTGATGGGAACATCAGACTATTTGGGAAGGCATCGGACGAGGGAGTGGGGATGACGAGGGGATGGAAGTGAGAGATGGTGGGAGGACGAGGGGACTAGGGAGTGGGTAATGGTGGGGAAGGACGAGGGGACGGGGGAGTTTAGGATAGTGGGGACGAGGGAATGGGGGAATGGAGAATGGTGGGGAGGACAAAGGGAGGGGAGTTGGGAGGCCGAGGAAATGGGTGAGGGGGGAAAAGGTGGGGAGGGCTGGGGGATAGGGAAGGTTGCTGTGGCTCAACAACGCAAATGCGCTGCTGAGCCACAGCAACGCGTGGCCGGGTACTGCTAGTAGTATATAATATAATGAAAATAGGTCCCACCCTGTCTAGGGTCAGCACAATAGTAAATATATAATGTACACTACTGTCTAGTACAGGACTAGTTGCAATAATTTCTACTTAAGAAACTACTAAATTATTTAGTCTGCACTTGTATGAAGCTTGGTACAACCACAGTATAAATATCCTACCTAATAAAGGTTAGCATAAATGTAACTGGGTGCAATAATGTGGATATGATTGTGCTGTATTTTTTTAATTTATTTTAGTTTTTGTTATATAGAATATGTACACTTAAACACAATTAATATTACAAATATATTTATATATACAAATAGGTTTGGCTTGCTAGCCACAACCTCTAATGGTGGTTGATAGTATTAACTAATTTGTTAACCACATATGACCTGGACTCACCTGATAGGTGAACACCGTCCGAGTTTAAGTTTTGACTATATGGTCTTGCTTTAAAATGTACGAAGGTGGCTTCCAATCTTACTCTCCTCCTCAGTCGAAAATTAATGTAATTAGCAGAACGTCGGTAGTATACAGGACTTCCCCAACGATTATTACTACTTAGTTGGCGAGGTTCCACTAACGACAACACTACTGAGTTATTTTGTTTGAATGAATTAATTATAGATTTGAGATGATTAATTATTTCCGCTGGAGGGCGAGTAGAATGGATGTCATTACCACCTAAATAAACTATGGTTAAATGGTGAGGCCAATCTAACGCGGATGTTAATGTTGTATTATTATACAAATTATGAGCAGTTGCTCCTGGTGACCTAAAGCTTCTTACCTCAGTGTGAGGTATAGGTCTAAGAGTTGTGGGTAACTGTTTGTGACCCACTAATGTTACTTTGTACATGAAGTATTAATAGAATGTTAGAAATAAATTTAATGTTGTTTAGACTATGACATGAGGCAGTCTGCTGACAGCCGAAATTAATGAGAATATTTATGTAGCCTGATATACGGCACACAATAATTAGTGTTAGTAATGATTAATAGGGTTTAAGATAGCCTAAATTCTCAACTATATAGGTTCAAGGGACTAGACTTTGTCCAAGAATCGTTATAGATTTTAATATTAATTGTTATTTATCCGATTCATAAAGGACCAGAAATTTATGTGGGAAAAGTCTAACTCTCAATATTAACATTAATCATACAAATTGAATACTAAGATAACTCCGAAGGACCACCTCCTTTTATATAAAAAGGAAAAATAAATTAATATGAAATGACCCAAAGAACCAGTGGCCTATGGACCTAGATTAAATAAGTAGAATATTAAGAGCATTAAATGAACTGTAGTTACAATTAATTAAAGAGTAGACTTAACACATAAATCTGGGGGTTACATACTAGAAGATAAATATATCCCTAGTATTATTTCAGCGCTGGTTCTATGCTGAAGTAAGTAAATAGTTAGAAAATGAATGAATGTAAATTTGTATAATTACACATTGAAATATTATATACATGCATAAGAAATGAATAGCACATGTATAAGTAATAAACCATGGAAATAAATAATTTAAGAATGTGACTAAAGTGTCTACGAAATATTAGTATGAGGGCTTAGCTGTAAAAAAGACTTCACAACGTTCATTTCACAGCTCAAATACTCGTAGACGTAATCTCGTTGCCAAGGTTATTGTTGAGAACACAGGGCAATGGAAACTGTATGGTGGAAGGGAAGATTATCTTGGCTTGTCCTCATAATCCACGCTGGAATCACAATAAAATTGTAGAAAATGCCTAGGCTAGTAAATTATTCCACTATTCATTAGAAAAGGTGGTGACATATATACGAAGGTAACTAACGTGGTTTTTGTGGTCTTTTTCCTATATGACGACGAGCAACCTACACGTTAATTTATGTGTGCACACTAAAAAAAACTAACGTAGGAACTGTTATACTTATTACGCTCGCCGATATCGTGTCTGCTTATTGTAGTAGTTGATAGTCCCTGACGTTCGCTGATGCAGAAGGTCTGATTACGGGATAAATATAAACTCCTAGACACGAGAATTAAAAGCAGTATTGTCTGCTTGACCACGTTGTTCTCTCTGTAATGGCGTCCACGTTGCCAGCCTGTGAGTGCGCGTGGCAGAGTGACGCCCTCCTCCTTCCCCCTTGCTCGGATGCGCATGCTCAGAACACCTCAAAGTGATCTCGAGCTTAAAGTATTTTATTTACTGGTAATTAATAAGGAAAGTAAGGAACTATGACAAGTACTGATGTTACGGATAAATATATTAAATCATAATACCTCTTCTCGCAAGGCAATAGGTTTAATTAACACTGCAAAAATTAAACGAGAAGGGTCGACGTGAATTTATTTTACGTCTCAGTAATATTTACTGATATAATCAATCTGATTAAATGATCGAATTCAGTACGCAAAGGTACGTGAAATAATTATACTCTTTCATAAAGAATGACACTTAGAAAGAAAAGTAATTAACCGGACTCGACATTATGTTTGATGTTTGAGCTTGACGCTGCCTCCCGGCGTCACGAGGACTTGGCAGCATCTGGCAAAATATTGCCCTAGTATAGAAAACATTAATTACGTTAATTCTACGTAATAGTGATGTTAGTAAATGCTAATATTAGTAGCTAAAGGAGAATAAACTTTTGTTTATTTCCAACATAAGGTGCAAATTGTCCCAAAGTGTCCCATAGTGTTCCAAAGTGTCCCAAGGTGTACAACTGTCCCAGCAGTTCTCCTATCAGCTGCTGGAAATATATTATATACACAGATGAAACCCAATTTCATCAACTAGAGCGGCTTTAGAACTCAATGTCGTGAATCCTTTATAAATCTGTATTTCATGTTATAGATAAATGGCATTTGCGATTAGCGAATTAAACAAATAACGCACAAAAGGTTAGGCTACCTGGCCAGTAATCAGCCTACTGCTTCCTTGTGCAACATTTGCAACTTAGCACGATTCCGAACCTTTGCCGGAAGGTAATGTAATTTACAACTCTCAATGTTCAGAGGTCTGAACTTAATCTACCTCAAGCTACTTAGTCCAGGATATTTGAATTTAGACCTGGACAAAATTGTTCCAGAAGCTTTGTAAACGGTTTCCAGCTCAGGAACCATTGATGGATAACATATAAAAAATCCAACAAAATGTTCCACGGGAACACAATGGATTTCAAAATGGCGGACTACACGTCTCCTACGAAATACACAAAATCTTATTTACGCCTTGAAGAGAGAGATAAATACGTGTCTTGACAGGTAAAATGATTTAAATAAAATTATGTTTCTATTCAAAAACTAATATTTTTCCTAAAATACAACATAATTAAATAATTATGATATAATAAAACTTTTTGCAGAACTTTAGTCACGAAAAAAATACTTATTTCAGTAAATGCTTTATCACTTCTGCTCGGTGCCTTACCTGGCCACACTGATACCTGGCCACACTGATACACGGCCACACTGATACCTGGCCACACTGATACACGGCCACACTGATACCTGGCCACACTGATACCTGGCCACACTGATACCTGGCCACACTGATACACGGCCACACTGATACCTGGCCACACTGATACACGGCCACACTGATACCTGGCCACACTGATACCTGGCCACACTGATACACGGCCACACTGATACCTGGCCACACTGATACACGGCCACACTGATACCTGGCCACACTGATACCTGGCCACACTGATACCTGGCCACACTGATACCTGGCCACACTGATACCTGGCCACATTGATACCTGGCCACACTGATACCTGGCCACACTGATACCTGGCCACACTGATACCTGTCCACACTGATACCTGGCCACACTGATACCTGGCCACACTGATACCTGGCCACACTGATACCTGGCCACATTGATACCTGGCCACACTGATACCTGGCCACACTGATACCTGGCCACACTGATACCTGGCCACACTGATACCTGGCCACACTGATACCTGGCCACACCGATACCTGGCCACACCGATACCTGGCCAAACTGATACCCGGCCAAACTGATACCTGGCCACACCGATACCTGGCCACACTGATACCTGGCCACATTGATACCTGGCCAAACTGATACCTGGCCACATTGATACCTGGCCACACTGATACCTGGCCACACTGATATCTTGCCACAATGATACCTGGCCACACTGATACCTGGCCACACTGATACCTGGCCACGCTGATATCTGGCCACACTGATACCTGGCCACGCTGATATCTTGCCACAATGATACCTGGCCACACTGATACCTGGCCACACTGATACCTGGCCAAACTGATACCTGGCCACACTGATATCTTGCCACAATGATACCTGGCCACACTGATACCTGGCCACGCTGATATCTTGCCACAATGATACCTGGCCACGCTGATATCTTGCCACACTGATACCTGGCCACACTGATACCTGGCCACACTGATACCTGGCCACACTGATACCTGGCCACGCTGATATCTTGCCACAATGATACCTGGCCACAATGATACCTGGCCACGCTGATATCTTGCCACACTGATACCTGGCCACACTGATACCTGGCCACACTGATACCTGGCCACGCTGATATCTTGCCACAATGATACCTGGCCACACTGATACCTGGCCACACTGATATCTTGCCACAATGATACCTGTCCACACTGATACCTGGCCACACTGATACCTGGCCACACTGATACCTGGCCACGCTGATACCTGGCCACACGGATACCTGGCCACACTGATACCTAGCCACACTGATACCTAGCCACACTGATACCTGGCCACGCTGATACCTGGCCACGCTGATACCTGGCCACACTGATACCTGGCCACGCTGATACCTGGCCACACTGATACCTGGCCACACTGATATCTTACCACAATGATACCTGGCCACACTGATACCTGGCCACACTGATATCTTACCACAATGATACCTGGCCACACTGATACCTGGCCACACTGATACCTAGCCACACTGATACCTGGCCACACTGATATCTTACCACAATGATACCTGGCCACACTGATACCTGGCCACACTGATACCTGGCCACACTGATACCTGGCCACACTGATACCTGGCCACACTGATACCTAGCCACACTGATACCTGGCCACGCTGATACCTGGCCACGCTGATACCTGGCCACACTGATACCTGGCCACACTGATACCTGGCCACACTGATACCTGGCCACGCTGATACCTGGCCACACTGATACCTGGCTACGCTGATACCTGGCCACACTGATACCTGGCCACGCTGATACCTGGCCACACTGATACCTGGCCACACTGATACCTGGCCACGCTGATATCTTGCCACAATGATACCTGGCCACACTGATACCTGGCCACACTGATACCTGGCCACACTGATACCTGGCCACGCTGATATCTTGCCACAATGATACCTGGCCACACTGATACCTGGCCACACTGATATCTTGCCACAATGATACCTGGCCACACTGATACCTGGCCACACTGATATCTTGCCACAATGATACCTGTCCACACTGATACCTGGCCACACTGATACCTGGCCACACTGATACCTGGCCACACTGATACCTGGCCACACTGATATCTTGCCACAATGATACCTGGCCACACTGATACCTGGCCACACTGATATCTTGCCACAATGATACCTGGCCACACTGATACCTGGCCACACTGATACCTGGCCACACTGATACCTGGCCACACTGATATCTTGCCACAATGATATCTTGCCACACTGATACCTGGCCACACTGATATCTTGCCACAATGATACCTGGCCACACTGATACCTGGCCACACTGATATCTTGCCACAATGTTATCTTGCCACACTGATACCTGGCCACAGTGATATCTTGCCACAATGATACCTGGCCACACTGATACTTGGTCACATTGATACCTTGCCACAGTAATTTCTGGCCACATTGATACATAGCCACAATTATACGGGGCCACACTGATACCTAGTCATACTGATACCTGGCCACACTGATATCTGGCCACAATGATACCTGGCAACAGTGTTACCTGGCGACAGTCATACCTGGCCACAGTCATACCTGGCGACAGTCATACCTGGCCACAGTCATACCTGGCCACAGACATACCTGGCCACAGTCATTCCTGACCACAGTCATACCTGGCCACAGTCATACCTGGCCACAGTCATACCTGGCCACAGTCATACAGGAGGGATACCTGGCCACAGACATTCCTGGCCACAGTCATACCTGATCACAGTCATACCTGGCCACAGACATTCCTGGCCACAGTCATACCTGATCACAGTCATACCTGGCCACAGAAATACCTGGCCACAGTCATACAGAAGGGATACCTGGCCACTGACATACAGGAGGGATACCTGGCCACTGACATACAGGAGGGATACATGGCCACAGACATACAGGAGGGATACCTGGCCACAGACATACAGGAGGGATACCTGGCCACAGACATACAGGAGGGATACCTGGCCACAGACATACAGGAGGGATACCTGGCCACAGACATTCAGGAGGGATACCTGGCCACAGACATACAGGAGGGATACCTGGCCACTGACATACAGAAGGGATACCTGGCCACAGACATACAGGAGGGATACCTGGCCACAGACATACAGGAGGGATACCTGGCCACAGACATACAGGAGGGATACCTGGCCACAGACATACAGGAGGGATACCTGGCCACAGACATACAGGAGGGATACCTGGCCACAGACATACACGAGGGATACCTGGCCACAGACATACATGAGGGATACTTAGCCGCAGTCATACAGAAGGAATACTTGGCCACAGGCATACAGGAGAGATACCTAGCCACAGACATATAGGAGGGATTCATGGCCATAAACTTACTAGAAGGATACCTGGCCACAAACATTCAGGAGGGATACCTGACCACAAGCATACAGGAGGGATACCTGTTTACCGACATACCGGAGGGATACCTGGCCACAGAAAAACAGGAAGAAGACCTGGCCACTGACGTAAGGAAGTGGTACCTGGCCACAGACATACAGAAGTGATACCTAGTCAATAACATACAGTAGGAATACCTGGCCACAGACATACTGAAGGGATATCTGGCCACAGACATACAGGAGGGATACTTGGCCCACAGACAGAGAGAAGGGATAGCTGGTTTCAGACATACAGGATGGATACATGGCCACAGGCATACAGGAGGGATACATGGCCACAGATATACAGGAGAGATACCTTGCCTCAGATATTGAGGACGGAAACCTTGCCACAGACATACAGAAGTGATACCTGGCCACAGACATAGAGGAAGGATACCTGGCCACAGACATACAGGAGAGATACCTGGCCACAGACATACAGGAGGGATACCTGGCCACAGACATACAGGAGAGATACCTGGCCACAGACATACAGGAGAGATACCTGGCCACAGACATACAGGAGGGTTACCTGGCCACAGACATACAGGAGGGATACCTGGTCACAGACATCCAGAACTGATAGCTGGCCACAGACATACAAGAAGGATTCCTGGCCTCAGACATACAGGAGAGATACCTGGGCACAGACATACAGGAGGGATACCTGGCCAAAGACATACAGGAGGGATACCTGGCCACAGGCATACAGAAGTGGTAGCTGGCCACAGATATACAGAAGTGGTAGCTGGCCACAGATATACAGGAGAGATACCTGGCCACAGACATATAGGAGGGATTCCTGGCTACAAACATAAAGGAGGGATACCTGGCCACAGAAAAACAGGAAGAACACCTGGCCACAGACATACAGAAGGGATATCTGGCCACAGACATATAGGACGGATACCTGGCCACAGTCAATCAGGAGGGGATACCTGGCCACAATTATACAGAATTGATACTTGGCCCCAGACATACAGGAATGATACATGGCCACAGATATACAGGTGTGATACCTGGCCACAGACATACAGGAAGGATACCTGGCCACAGAAATACAGGAGGGATACCTGGCCACAGGCACATAGGAGGGATACCTAGCCACAGACATACATGAGGGATACCTGGCCACAGACATACAGGAGAGATACCTGACCCACAGACATACAGGAGAGATACCTGGCAACAGACATAGAGGAAGGATACCTGGTCACAGACATACAGGAGAGATACCTGGCCTCAGACATACAGAAGGGATACCTGGTGTTATGATCTCAGCCTGCAGGAGAAACGAGTCTCCCCTTTGAGAGTTATTCAGCAAGCCTGACCTAACCAGAAGGTCTAAGAAATATAGAGGCGATAACACAGATGTAAAATAGTTTGTTGGATTCAATGAACAGTTTAAGATTATGGGCAGTGAAGAAAGCAGATAAATGACTGGCTAGGAGATGTGGACATTTTGCTGGAGGCGTGAGGCTCGCTTCTGGAGGGCTTTGACCTCACTTGAGGCCAGACATCGCAGGGGGAAAGCCGCGCTCCGTTGAGCTCCCGTCAGAAGGGAACCCCTAGTGATATATCTCGAAGAGAAGAGAAGTGTGCAGACGTACCAGCTGTGGAATCGAGCTGGGAACGTTGTGGTCTCAAGTCCTGGTCGACAAGGAGAGTATTAAACCACCCAGAGACATTATTGTCGGGCGAAGAAGCGCCCTGACCAAGCTTCGTCAGAGGGAGGAGCGCCTTCGACCAAATAATCTGTGGTAAGCACGATATACGCCAGTTCATAGTGATTGCTTGTAGTTGGTCGTGTGCCCAGCGACAGTAGCAATGCTTATTGATAAGTTAGACATGCTTTAATAAGGCAGAAGGCCTGAAATAAGAGAGTGGAGAGGGAGGAACACGGAGCGACATCCGTCTCCTCTGAGCGCTGGCAGGCAACTGAGGGAGCCCGGCTCCTGATGGCGGAGGACCCTCCCAGTGTGACTCACACCCGCCAGGCGAGGTGGAGCATGGACCCGCCCAATGGGGGAGTCCACTCTCACAGTATATAGAGGTTTGAGGCAAACATATTGCGTGATTATTTTTGTTTATGTGTTAAAGGGGAAACATTTTCATTGGAGTGTCAATGGGTTGCAGGTTTGTCTTTGGGGAAGAAGTTGCTGAGAACTTCGAAGCCAGCACAGAGGGAGTAGTTGATGAGACTCCAAGGTAGTGGAGCAGAGGACCTCGAGCTGTGAGGAGAAGCAGTGAAGAGGAGTGTCACATGCTTCTGTAGAGGTGGTGAAGCACCATAGTTGCTCGAGGGAACTTCATGGTGTAGCAGCCAGGAGAGCTGTGGAGGAACCTAGCAGAAGGGTGAAGCACCAAGGAAAACTTCATGGTAGCAGCGAGGAGGAGGTGCAGAGGATCCTGGTAGTTAAGCCCGGAAGAACCTGAAGATATCAGGGTAGTGAACTTCCAGAGGTGGAAGGGAAGTTCTGGTGGATTACTTGTAGGGAGTTGATAGTGTTTGGTTGTCATTAGCGTGCAAGACGCAGTGAGAGGCGAGTGGTTGTTTGCATTCTTATGTCAAGGAGTGTTTTATACTGAAGTTTAGAGTTACAGTCGTAGGCTGGATTACCTACAGATGTATGTGTTCTAGGACTGATAGAGTGATCGATTGATCATTGTTGTGTATCAAGGAACATTTATAATAATATATGTTATTGCATTCACATGCTGATTTTCATTGTACACATTTATAAGTACATATATATATATATATATATATATATATATATATATATATATATATATATATATATATATATATATATATATATATATATGTCGTACCAAGTAGCCAGAACTCACTTGTCAGCCTACTATGCAAGGCCCAATTTGCCTAATAAGCCAAGTTTTCATGAATTAATATATTTTCTCTAATTTTTTTCTTATGAAATGATAAAGCTACCCATTTCATTATATATGAGGTAAATTTTTTTTTATTGGAGTTAAAATTAACGTAGATATATG
This sequence comes from Procambarus clarkii, assembly GCF_040958095.1. Taxonomy (NCBI): domain Eukaryota; kingdom Metazoa; phylum Arthropoda; class Malacostraca; order Decapoda; family Cambaridae; genus Procambarus; species Procambarus clarkii. The sequence continues at coordinate 37,172,539 of NC_091162.1, forward strand.
ACCGAACCTAACCAACCCTACCTAACCTAACCTAACCTATCTTTATAGGTTAGGTTAGGTTAGGTAGCCGAAAAAGTTAGGTTAGGTTAGGTTAGGTAGTCGAAAAACAATTAATTCATGAAAACTTGGCTTATTAGGCAAATCGGGCCTTGCATAGTAGGCTGACAAGTGCGTTCTGGCTACTAGGTACGACATATATATATATATATATATATATATATATATATATATATATATATATATATATATATATATATATATATATATATATATATATATATATATATATATATATATATATATATATATGGAGGACCTATGGCAATTCCACGACCAAAAGATGGCTTCCTGAACCTTGCAGGAATTAACTTCACTGAGGACCAAGTCACTCTCCTAAATCTGGGCATAAACTGTCACGTTATGTCCAGACCGAGTAAGATGGCCCGGAAAGTGGAGTTGGAAATTCTGTTGGACGACATATTCGACCTCGAGACACAGAAGAAGGTCACTACCAGAGATACCTTACAAGCAGAACTTATTGCGGAAGGAGGAAAGAATCGAGGCAATTACAGAAGCACCATACTGTCCCCTGAGCTCAAAGCGGCAGCCAAAAGCCTTCGTGAGAACGAGGAGATAGTTGTCAGAAGAGGTGACAAGTCGCCAATATACGTCATTCTTAAAAAAGACGAATATCTGGCGAAAATGAACCTCATACTCTCTGACCAAACTAAATTCCAAAGGGTAACGAAGGACACTACAGCCGAATTGAAAGCAAAGGTCAACAGACTAATCGAAACTGTGAACGCCAAGAAATCAGGACTCCACCTGCCAAAGATTATTGGGGAATATAAACCTGGATATGCGTATGGAAATGTCAAGACACACAAGCCTGGAAACCCACTTCGGCCAATCATTAGCCAGATACCCACACCCACGTACAGACTAGCGAAGCGACTCAACGGCCTGCTGACTCCTTATGTCCCTTGCGCCTTCAGCCTGAAGTCGCCAAAGGAATTTGTTGACTTACTGCGGGGCACACGGGCCACAGGAATAAGAGCCTCGTTGGACGTAGAATCTCTGTTCACTAACGTACCAGTGGACGAGACAATCGGGATGATAGCCGACAGAGTGTATCGTGATCCAGCCTGTACTCCTCTTGACATACCAGAAAATATCCTAAGGAAACTACTCCAAGCTTGTACTAAAGAGGCACCCTTCTTGAGCCCGGATGGGCACATGTATAAGCAAGTAGATGGGGTCGCCATGGGTTCTCCCCTAGGAGTCCTGTTTGCAAACTTCTACATGGGTACCATCGAGCAAAAAGTCTTAGTCGACATGAACATGAAACCGGCCATATACTGCAGGTATGTTGACGACATTTTTACACAGGTACCTGATGTCAGACGAGAAACTAATCGTGATCCAGAAAATCAAGAGTCCAGTAAAGCCCCACAGAGTGCAGGTAGTGTACCTGGCTCGAGGAACTCTCATGTGAGTAGAAAAAGTCAGAGCCACTCTAGTTCGTATAGGAGAGATTTCTCCCAGTTGAGGTGTTACAATTGTAACGGATTGGGTCACGTGATGCGAGACTGACGTCAGGGCAAAAGAGTTGTGACCCTGGCCATGTGTGACCCCCGAAATAAATATACTAATGTGTTCCGAGACAAACCACAGAAGATGAACTTAGTGAACGAGAGGTATAGGCCGTTCATGAGCAAAGGTTGGATCAGTATAAGAAGCCAACCTGAGGTAGAAGTTGGTATCTTAAGAGATACCGGAGCTAATCAGAGCTTGATTACGAGAAGCCTGATTGGGAATGATCGACGGTTAGCTGGCAGTTGGAAGATGAAAGTATATGGGTTATTGTCTGAGAGTGACATGCCCGTTTGTACTGTCCAGCTAAGGTCGGAATATGTGTCGGCGGAGGTGATGTTGGGAGTGTGCCCCGACATACCTATTACAGGAGTCCATGTGATCCTGGGGAATGACTTGTGCGGGACAAAGGTGTTGCCAAGAGTCATAGCGGAGACTGTGCCAGAGGAGAGCCCAGACGGCCACGGCATGGGTGGGACACCAGAGAGTGTGAACCTGACTGACATCCGAGGAGATGCGTCAGGAGACCGCCAAGCCATTGAGTACACTGTTTCGGTAGTGATGAAGGCAGAGGTGGCCGACAAGGAAGACGCTGGAGAAGATGAGACAGTGTCGATTAAACCGGTAGATGATATTGATGTAGATATAGCATGGCTGTTTGATGAAGGTCCAGCCCAGGAAAATGAAGTCTCGGTGAGGTCAAAAGTGAAGATGACCCAGCCGAAGAAGAATCATGTGAAGAGAGCGGACCTGAGTAGAGCCCACACTGCTGAAATTAAGAGTCAGAAGGCGAATGCAACTGTGCTGAGTAGGAATGAGGGAGGATGTGGACAGACTGAGGACGGGAGTAGAGCGTCAAGTTGTCCACGAGCACAGAGGCATAGGGATAGTGGAGTTAAGTTGTTTGAGATGTCAAGAGTTGACATGTTTCGCAGACAACGTGAGGAGAGATGGTAATGAAGAGCAATAGCCGAGAAAATGAAAGGAGAAGAGACAGTAAAGTGTGGAGAGATGCTTATGAACACACTAGGAGAGGTAAAGCGACATGTATGGTCGAGTGCTGTTGAGTGTAGTACAGTGCTCGAAGAAACTTTTAGGGAACGAAGAAGAGTTGAAGGAGAAGAAATGGAGTTGTATAGAGGTGAGAAGTGTGGGAAGAGGGTGATGATACAAGCATGGAGGAATAGAAGAAAACCGAGGACTCGATGGAAGTCAAACAGGATGAGGTCTCGGATAAATGAGGAGACGAAAGGGAGGATCGTCGGCGAAGACGAGGGAGTGAAGTATGATGACAGGAGACGAAAGTATAATGGCAGTAGATGGAAGTGTGAAGACGACAGAGGAGGTACAGACAGTAGATGTCTGACTCTGGACGTGAAGAGAAGAAGACGAGGTAATGGAGGGTGGAAACAATAAGTAGAGTGGACCGATGGAGTTCAGGTGTCCTAGGAGGATAGCCTAGCCAAGAGGTGCCAGGGAAGTTAGATCGTTTATGAGAAGATCATGTTTCTGGAGAGTTGTGAGCCAGATGTTGCAAGGTGCAACGAACTAATTGTAGACTCCTAAGGGAGTATATCGGTTGAAGAACGAGACAGTGAGGTGGCGGATGTATTATCCCGAGCTTTGCCACTGGAATAACTCTCAAAAATAAGGGGAGGGGAGTGTTATGATCTCAGCCTGCAGGAGAAACGAGTCTTCCCCTTGAGAGTTATTCAGCAAGCCTGACCTAACCAGAAGGTCTAAGAAATATAGAGGCGATAACACAGATGTAAAATAGTTTGTTGGATTCAATGAACAGTTTAAGATTATGGGCAGTGAAGAAGAAAACAGATAAATGACTGGCTAGGAGATGTGGACATTTTGCTGGAGGCGTGAGGCTCGCTTCTGGAGGGCTTTGACCTCACTTGAGGCCAGACATCGCAGGGGAAAAGCCGCGCTCCGTTGAGCTCCCGTCAGAAGGGAACCCCTAGTGATATATCTCGAAGAGAAGAGAAGTGTGCAGACGTACCAGCTGTGGAATCGAGCTGGGAACGTTGTGGTCTCAATTCCTGGTCGACGAGGAGAGTATTAAACCGCCCAGAGACATTATTGTCGGCCGAGGAAGCGCCCTGACCAAGCTTCGTCAGAGGGAGGAGCGCCCTCGACCAGATAATCTGTGGTAAGCACGATATACGCCAGTTCATAGTGATTGCTTGTAGTTGGTCGTGTGCCCAGCGACAGTAGCAATGTTTATTGATAAGTTAGACATGTTTTAATAAGGCAGAAGGCCTGAAATAAGAGAGTGGAGAGGGAGGAACACGGAGCGACATCCGTCTCCTCTGAGCGCTGGCAGGCAACTGAGGGAGCCCGGCTCCTGACGGCGGAGGACCCTCCCAGTGTGACTCACACCCGCCAGGCGACGTGGAGCATGGACCCGCCCAATGGGGGAGTCCACTCTCACAGTATGTAGAGGACAGATAGAGGTTTGAGGCAAACATATTGTGTGATTATTTTTGTTTATGTGTTAAAGGGGAAACATTTTCATTGGAGTGTCAATGGGTTGCAGGTTTGTCTTTGGGGAAGAAGTTGCTGAGAACTTCGAAGCCAGCACAGAGGGAGTAGTTGATGAGACTCCTAGGTAGTGGAGCAGAGGACCTCGAGCTGTGAGGAGAAGCAGTGAAGAGGAGTGTCACGTGCTTCTGTAGAGGTGGTGAAGCACCATAGTTGCTCGAGGGAACTTCATGATGTAGCAGCCAGGAGAGCTGTGGAGGAACCTAGCAGAAGGGTGAAGCACCAAGGAAAACTTCATGGTAGCAGCCTGGAGGAGCTGCAGAGGATCCTGGTAGTTAAGCCCGGAAGAACTTGAAGATATCAGGGTAGTGAACTTCCAGAGGTGGAAGGGAAGTTCTGGTGGATTACTTGTAGGGAGTTGATAGTGTTTGGTTGTCATTAGCGTGCAAGACGCAGTGAGAGGCGAGTGGTTGTTTGCATTCTTATGTCAAGGAGTGTTTTATACTGAAGTTTAGAGTTACAGTCGCAGGCTGGATTACCTACAGATGTATGTGTTCTAGGACTGATAGAGTGATCGATTGATCATTGTTGTGTATCAAGGAACATTTATAATGATATATGTTATTGCATTCACATGCTGATTTTCATTGTACACATTTATAGGTACATATATATATATATATATATATATATATATATATATATATATATATATATATATATATATATTTATATATATATATATATATATATATATATATATATATATATATATATATATATATATATATATATATATATATATATATTTATATATATATATATATATATATATATATATATATATATATATATATATATATATATATATATATATATATATATATATATATATATATATATTTCTCTTGTTGATCGTGCAACGGTGTATGTAGACTTGTTCTACTTGAGGAGGTTGATAGTATCAGGTGGTGAATCAGAAGATAGGATACCACTTGGTAAACTGATAATAGAGTTCTGATGGTGTTGGAGAGCAACCTGATTGTAATAGTATAGAGTATAGGATTCATTATTATTATATGTGTATATGTATTGTGTATGTGCTCTGTCCAGTAAATGTATTAAAATTTGCTGGTATTTGACCTTGTCCTAGTGAGGCTTCCCATGAAATAGTACAGAAGGAGAGAGAGAGAGAGAGAAAGAACCAAGAACCAAGAACCATTACTGTGGACAGGGTAGAAGGTAATACGAATAAGTCAAAGGGGGATTGAGATCATATCACCTAAGGAGAGAGTGGGGAGTCACAGCGGCTCGAGTGGGTGTGTGCACGTAACAACGAGGCTAAGTGTTGGAGCCACATCCCCTAAATGTTTGACGTTGAGCCCCTCTCCAAGAGCCAGAAGCGCCTAGTGTGATCTATTAGTGAGATATAAGCACTCTACCGAGTTGTGGGTTGGGTTGTCTGTAAAGGAGGAACAACGACGACAACACCACCAACACACACAGTACTATAATAAATTGGGGGCCTGTCCGGGAGAGTGAACTGACACACCCACACCCTGTCCAAGAGTGGATTTGTACACCCTTGCTGAAATAAACTGTGTGACTGCAGGTGTATATTTTCTCTCTTGGGAAAACTCACAGGACAAGATGGATAAGGTGCAAGCTTTTGTGGAGTCAGGCAAGCCTGAGGACTTGGAAGGTTGCACGAGGGATCAATTAAAACAAATAGCAGAAAAATGTGGCATTAGGTTGAAAGCATCTAAAGTAGCTGGGATGAAGGATGAGATCCTGAGGCAGTTAAGAGCCAAAAGTGGAGCGGCTGAGCAGGGAGCCCAGAAAGGAGCTAAAAGTGGGAAGGAGGATGATGGGCAGGATGAAGCGAGATCCCAGGGATCGAGTAGGAGCAGCAAGAGTAGCCGCAGTAGCAGGAGTAGCCGAAATAGGAGCTTGGAGAGATTCCAGTTAGAGCTCCAGATGCAGCAACAACGAGAGGACAAGGAGAGACAGTTCCAGCTGGAAAAGATGAAATTAGAACTCCAGATGAAAAAGGAAATAGAAAAAGAGAAAACCAAACTGGAAGTAGAAAAAGAGAAAACCAGAGTAAGAGAACTGGAGTTGGAACAGAAGAAAGAAAAAGCCCAGGCCGAAAAAGAAGGAGCTCAGGTCGAAAAAGAAATAGAGAGAACAAAACAAATGCAGATAGAAGCGAATAGAACCTTGGTTGAGCAAAGGATTGAACATGGGTTGCCAGAGAACACCACCCAGGTATTACACTCACCAGATGTTAGGGTTAGGGAGAAGGACATTCCCTTGTTTATGCCCGAAGAGGCAGAGAGCTTCTTCGAGCATTTTGAAAAGGTAGCCAGCATCAAGGAGTTGCCACAGGAGGAATGGGCCCAGCTGGTCCAGTTAAGATTGACCGGTGCAGCCAGGGAGGCATACACCCAATTGTCACTGGAAGAGTGCCAGGATTATGCCACAGTAAAGAGCAGCATATTGCGCTCGTTTCAGTTAACCCCAGAAGCTTATAGGAAGCGCTTCAGAGAGATGATCAAAGTTGGAGCGTGTACGTTTGCTGAGACAGCAAGGGATCTGGAAAGACGATTCCAGAAGTGGATTGAGGCTGCTCGAGTTGGATCTTACGCTGACCAACTGATGGTCATGGAGAAGTTCTTGGAGATGACGCATCCCGAAACAAAGTTCAAGATCCAAGAAGCAGGAATAAAGGAGGTGAAAGATGCCGCAGATAGGGCGGATATGATTACGGAAGCATACAAGAGCTTGAGGGAGAACAGAGTGAGAAGTGAGGCGAGATGCAGCAATAGCAGATCCATTGGAGTCTGGGGAGGAAGAAATTATGAGAGACCCAGAAGAGTCTGGTGTGAGAAGAATTTTGATAAATGGGCAGATAAAAGTAAGTACCCTAAAACTCAAAAGAGTAGGTCGCGCACTTCGTCTGAAAGTGAGGATGGAGGAGCCAAACGAGAAACTAATCGTGATCCAGAAAATCAAGAGTCCAGTAAAGCCCCACAGAGTGCAGGTAGTGTACCTGGCTCGAGGAACTCTCATGCGAGTAGACAAAGTCAGAGCCACTCTAGTTCGTATAGGAGAGATTTCTCCCAGGTGAGGTGTTACAATTGTAACGGATTGGGTCACGTGATGCGAGACTGTCGTCAGGGCAAAAGAGTTGTGACCCTGGCCATGTGTGACCCCCGAAATAAATATACTAATGTGTTCCGAGACAAACCACAGAAGATGAACTTAGTGAACGAGAGGTATAGGCCGTTCATGAGCAAAGGTTGGATCAGTATAGGAAGCCAACCTGAGGTAGAAGTTGGTATCTTTAGAGATACCGGAGCTAATCAGAGCTTGATTACGAGAAGCCTGATTGGGAATGATCGACGGTTAGCTGGCAGTGGGAAGATGAATGTATATGGGTTATTGTCTGAGAGTGACATGCCCGTTTGTACTGTCCAGCTAAGGTCGGAATATGTGTCGGCGGAGGTGATGTTGGGAGTGTGCCCCGACATACCTATTACAGGAGTCCATGTGATCCTGGGAAATGACTTGTGCGGGACAAAGGTGTTGCCAAGAGTCATAGCGGAGACTGTGCCAGACGAGAGCCCAGACGGCCACGGCACGGGTGGGACACCAGAGAGTGTGAACCTGACTGACATCCGAGGAGATGCGTCAGGAGACCGCCAAGCCATTGAGTACCCTGTCTTGGTAGTGATGAAGGCAGAGGTGGCCGACAAGGAAGACGCTGGAGAAGATGAGACAGTGTCGATTAAACCGGTAGAAGATGTCGATGTAGATATAGCGTGGCTGTTTGATGAAGGTCCAGCCCAGGAAAATGAAGTCTCGGTGAGGTCAAAAGTGAAGATGACCCAGCCGAAGAAGAATCATGTGAAGAGAGCGGACCTGAGTAGAGCCCACACTGCTGAAATTAAGAGTCAGAAGGCGAATGCAACTGTGCTGAGTAGGAATGAGGGAGGATGCGGACAGACTGAGGACGGGAGTAGAGCGTCAAGTTGTCCACGAGCACAGAGGCATAGGGATAGTGGAGTTAAGTTGTTTGAGATGTCAAGAGTTGACATGTTTCACAGACAACGTGAGGAGAGATGGTGAAGAAGAGCAATAGCCGAGAAAATGAAAGGAGAAGAGACAGTATGTGTGGAGAGATGCTTACGAGCACACTAGGAGAGGTAAAGCGACATGTATGGTCGAGTGCTGTTGAGTGTAGTACAGTGCTCGAAGAAACTTTTGGGGAACGAAGAAGAGTTGAAGGAGAAGAAATGGAGTTGTATAGAGGTGAGAAGTGTGGGAAGAGGATGATGATACAAGCATGGAGGAATAGAAGAAAACCGAGGACTCGATGGAAGTCAAACAGGATGAGGTCTCGGATAAATGAGGAGACGAAAGGGAGGATCGTCGGCGAAGACGAGGGAGTGAAGTATGATGACAGGAGACGAAAGTATAATGGCAGTAGATGGAAGTGTGAAGACGACAGAGGAGGTACAGACAGTAGATGTCTGACTCTGGACGTGAAGAGAAGAAGACGAGGTAACGGAGGGTGGAAACAATAAGTAGAGTGGACCGATGGAGTTCAGGCGTCCTAGGAGGATAGCCTAGCCAAGAGGTGCCAGTGAAGTCAGATCGTTTATGAGAAGATCTTGTTTCTGGAGAGTTGTGAGCCAGATGTTGCAAGGTGCAACGAACTAATTGTAGACTCCTAAGGGAGTATATCGGTTGAAGAACGAGACAGTGAGGTGGCGGATGTATTATCCCGAGCTTTGCCACTGGAATAACTCTCAAAAATAAGGGGAGGGGAGTGTTATGATCTCAGCCTGCAGGAGAAACGAGTCTCCCCCTTGAGAGTTATTCAGCAAGCCTGACCTAACCAGAAGGTCTAAGAAATATAGAGGCGATAACACAGATGTAAAATAGTTTGTTGGATTCAATGAACAGTTTAAGATTATGGGCAGTGAAGAAGAAAACAGATAAATGACTGGCTAGGAGATGTGGACATTTTGCTGGAGGCGTGAGGCTCGCTTCTGGAGGGCTTTGACCTCAATTGAGGCCAGACATCGCAGGGGGAAAGCCGCGCTCCGTTGAGCTCCTGTCAGAAGGGAACCCCTAGTGATATATCTCGAAGAGAAGAGAAGTGTGCAGACGTACCAGCTGTGGAATCGAGCTGGGAACGTTGTGTTCTCAAGTCCTGGTCGACGAGGAGAGTATTAAACCGCCCAGAGACATTATTGTCGGCCGTGGAAGCGCCCTGACCAAGCTTCGTCAGAGGAGCGCCCTCGACCAGATAATCTGTGGTAAGCATCATATACGCCAGTTCATAGTGATTGCTTGTAGTTGGTCGTGTGCCCAGCGACAGTAGCAATGTTTATTAATAAGTTAGACATGTTTTAATAAGGCAGAAGGCCTGAAATAAGAGAGTGGAGAGGGAGGAACACGGAGCGACATCCGTCTCCTCCGAGCGCTGGCAGGCAACTGAGGGAGCCCGGCTCCTGACGGCGGAGGACCCTCCCAGTGTGACTCACACCCACCAGGCGAGGTGGAGCATGGACCCGCCCAATGGGGGAGTCCACTCTCACAGTATGTAGAGGACAGATAGAGGTTTGAGGCAAACATATTGTGTGATTATTTTTATTTATGTGTTAAAGGGGAAACAATTTCATTGGAGTGTCAATGGGTTGCAGGTTTGTCTTTGGGGAAGAAGTTGCTGAGAACTTCGAAGCCAGCACAGAGGGAGTAGTTGATGAGACTCCAAGGTAGTGGAGCAGAGGACCTCGAGCTGTGAGGAGAAGCAGTGAAGAGGAGTGTCACGTGCTTCTGTAGAGGTGGTGAAGCACCATAGTTACTCGAGGGAACTTCATGATGTAGCAGCCAGGAGAGCTGTGGAGGACCCTAGCAGAAGGGTGAAGCACCAAGGAAAACTTCATGGTAGCAGCCTGGAGGAGCTGCAGAGGATCCTGGTAGTTAAGCCCGGAAGAACCTGAAGATATCAGGGTAGTGAACTTCCAGAGGTGGAAGGGAAGTTCTGGTGGAATACTTGTAGGGAGTTGATAGTGTTTGGTTGTCATTAGCGTGCAAGACGCAGTGAGAGGCGAGTGGTTGTTTGCATTCTTATGTCAAGGAGTGTTTTATTCTGAAGTTTAGAGTTACAGTCGTAGGCTGGATTACCTACAGATGTATGTGTTCTAGGACTGATAGAGTGATCGATTGATCATTGTTGTGTATCAAGGAACATTTATAATGATATATGTTATTGCATTCACATGCTGATTTTCATTGTACACATTTATATATATATATATATATATATATATATATATATATATATATATATATATATATATATATATATATATATATATATATATATATATATATATATATATATATATATATATATATTTCTTTTGTTGATCGTGCAACGGTGTATGTAGACTTGATCTACTTGAGGAGGTTGATAGTATCAGGTGGTGAATCAGAAGATAGGATACCACTTGGTAAACTGATAATAGAGTTCTGATGGTGTTGGAGAGCAACCTGATTGTAATAGTATAGAGTATAGGATTCATTATTGTTATATGTGTATATGTATTGTGTATGTGCTCTGTCCAGTAAATGTATTAAAATTTGCTGGTATTTGACCTTGTCCTAGTGAGGCTTCCCATGAAATAGTACAGAAGGAGAGAGAGAGAGAGAAAGAACCAAGAACCATTGCTGTGGACAGGGTAGAAGGTAATACGAATAAGTCAAAGGGGGATTGAGATCATATCACCTAAGGAGAGAGTGGGGAGTCACAGCGGCTCGAGTGGGTGTGTGCACGTGACAACGAGGCTAAGTGTTGGAGCCACATCCCCTAAATGTGTGACGTTGAGCCCCTCTCCAAGAGCCAGAAGTGCCTAGTGTGATCTCCTAGTAAGATATAAGCACTCTACCGAGTTGTGGGTTGGGTTGTCTGTAAAGGAGGAACAACGACGACAACACCACCAACACACACAGTACTATAATAAATTGGGGGCCTGTCCGGGAGAGTGAACTGACACACCCACACCCTGTCCAAGAGTGGATTTGTACACCCTTGCTGAAATAAACTGTGTGACTGCAGGTGTATATTTTCTCTCTTGGGAAGACTCACAGGACAAGATGGATAAGGTGCAAGCTTTTGTGGAGTCAGGCAAGCCTGAGGACTTGGAAGGTTGCACGAGGGATCAATTAAAACAAATAGCAGAAAAATGTGGCATTAGGTTGAAAGCATCTAAAGTAGCTGGGATGAAGGATGAGATCCTGAGGCAGTTAAGAGCCAAAAGTGAAGCGGCTGAGCAAGGAGCCCAGAAAGGAGCTGAAAGTGGGAAGGAGGATGATGGGCAGGATGAAGCGAGATCCCAGGGATCGAGTAGGAGCAGCAAGAGTAGCCGCAGTAGCAGGAGTAGCCGAAATAGGAGCTTGGAGAGATTCCAGTTAGAGCTCCAGATGCAGCAACAACGAGAGGACAAGGAGAGACATTTCCAGCTGGAAAAGATGAAATTAGAACTCCAGATGAAAAAGGAAATAGAAAAAGAGAAAACCAAACTGGAAGTAGAAAAAGAGAAAACCAGAGTAAGAGAACTGGAGTTGGAACAGAAGAAAGAAAAAGCCCAGGCCGAAAAAGAAGGAGCTCAGGTCGAAAAAGAAATAGAGAGAACAAAACAAATGCAGATAGAAGCGAATAGAACCTTGGTTGAGCAAAGGATTGAACATGGGTTGCCAGAGAACACCACCCAGGTATTACACTCACCAGATGTTAGGGTTAGGGAGAAGGACATTCCCTTGTTTATGCCCGAAGAGGCAGAGAGCTTCTTTGAGCATTTTGAAAAGGTAGCCAGCATCAAGGAGTTGCCACAGGAGGAATGGGCCCAGCTGGTCCAGTTAAGATTGACCGGTGCAGCCAGGGAGGCATACACCCAATTGTCACTGGAAGAGTGCCAGGATTATGCCACAGTAAAGAGCAGCATATTGTGCTCGTTTCAGTTAACCCCAGAAGCTTATAGGAAGCGCTTCAGAGAGATGATCAAAGTTGGAGCGTGTACGTTTGCTGAGACAGCAAGGGATCTGGAAAGACGATTCCAGAAGTGGATTGAGGCTGCTGGAGTTGGATCTTACGCTGACCTGAAGCAACTGATGGTCATGGAGAAGTTCTTGGAGATGACGCATCCCAAAACGAAGTTCAAGATCCAAGAAGCAGGAATAAAGGAGGTGAAAGATGCCGCAGATAGGGCGGATATGATTACGGAAGCATACAAGAGCTTGAGGGAGAACAGAGTGAGAAGTGAGGCGAGATGCAGCAATAGCAGATCCAGTGGAGTCTGGGGAGGAAGAAATTATGAGAGACCCAGAAGAGTCTGGGGTGAGAAGAATTTTGATAAATGGGCAGATAAAAGTAAGTACCCTAAAACTCAGGTCGCTTAGGTAGGTCGCGCACTTCGTCTGAAAGTGAGGATGGAGGAGCCAAACGAGAAACTAATCGTGATCCAGAAAATCAAGAGTCCAGTAAAGCCCCACAGAGTGCAGGTAGTGTACCTGGCTCGAGGAACTCTCATGCGAGTAGACAAAGTCAGAGCCACTCTAGTTCGTATAGGAGAGATTTCTCCCAGGTGAGGTGTTACAATTGTAACGGATTGGGTCACGTGATGCGAGACTGTCGTCAGGGCAAAAGAGTTGTGACCCTGGCCATGTGTGACCCCCGAAATAAATATACTAATGTGTTCCGAGACAAACCACAGAAGATGAACTTAGTGAACGAGAGGTATAGGCCGTTCATGAGCAAAGGTTGGATCAGTATAAGAAGCCAACCTGAGGTAGAAGTTGGTATCTTAAGAGATACCGGAGCTAATCAGAGCTTGATTACGAGAAGCCTGATTGGGAATGATCGACGGTTAGCTGGCAGTGGGAAGATGAAAGTATATGGGTTATTGTCTGAGAGTGACATGCCCGTTAGTACTGTCCAGCTAAGGTCGGAATATGTGTCGGCGGAGGTGATGTTGGGAGTGTGCCCCGACATACCTATTACAGGAGTCCATGTGATCCTGGGGAATGACTTGTGCGGGACAAAGGTGTTGCCAAGAGTCATAGCGGAGACTGTGCCAGAGGAGAGCCCAGACGGCCACGGCACGGGTGGGACACCTGAGAGTGTGAACCTGACTGACATCCGAGGAGATGCGTCAGGAGACCGTCAAGCCATTGAGTACCCTGTCTTGGTAGTGATGAAGGCAGAGGTGGCCGACAAGGAAGACGCTGGAGAAGATGAGACAGTGTTGATTAAACCGGTAGAAGATATCGATGTAAATATAGCGTGGCTGTTTGATGAAGGTCCAGCCCAGGAAAATGAAGTCTCGGTGAGGTCAAAAGTGAAGATGACCCAGCCGAAGAAGAATCATGTGAAGAGAGCGGACCTGAGTAGAGCCCACACTGCTGAAATTAAGAGTCAGAAGGCGAATGCAACTGTGCTGAGTAGGAATGAGGGAGGATGTGGACAGACTGAGGACGGGAGTAGAGCGTCAAGTTGTCTATGAGCACAGAGGCATAGGGATATATGGAGTTAAGTTGTTTGAGATGTCACGAGTTGACATGTTTCGCAGACAACGTGAGGAGAGATGGTGAAGAAGAGCAATAGCCGAGAAAATGAAAGGAGAAGAGACAGTATGTGTGGAGAGATGCTTACGAGCACACTAGGAGAGGTAGAGCGACATGTATGGTCGAGTGCTGTTGAGTGTAGTACAGTGCTAGAAGAAACTTTTAGGGAACGAAGAAGAGTTGAAGGAGAAGAAATGGAGTTGTATAGAGGTGAGAAGTGTGGGAAGAGGATGATGATACAAGCATGGAGGAATAGAAGAAAACCGAGGACTCGATGGAAGTCAAACAGGATGAGGTCTCGGATAAATGAGGAGACGAAAGGGAGGATCGTCGGCGAAGACGAGGGAGTGAAGTATGATGACAGGAGACGAAAGTATAATGGCAGTAGATGGAAGTGTGAAGACGACAGGGGTGGTACAGACAGTAGATGTCTGACTCTGGACGTGAAGAGAAGAAGACGAGGTAACGGAGGGTGGAAACAATAAGTAGAGTGGACCGATGGAGTTCAGGCGTCCTAGGAGGATAGCCTAGCCAAGAGGTGCCAGAGAAGTCAGATCGTTTATGAGAAGATCTTGTTTCTGGAGAGTTGTGAGCCAGATGTTGCAAGGTGCAACGAACTAATTGTAGACTCCTAAGGGAGTATATCGGTTGAAGAACGAGACAGTGAGGTGGCGGATGTATTATCCCGAGCTTTGCCACTGGAATAACTCTCAAAAATAAGGGGAGTGTTATGATCTCAGCCTGCAGGAGAAACGAGTCTCCCCCTTGAGAGTTATTCAGCAAGCCTGACCTAACCAGAAGGTCTAAGAAATATAGAGGCGATAACACAGATGTAAAATAGTTTGTTGGATTCAATGAACAGTTTAAGATTATGGGCAGTGAAGAAGAAAACAGATAAATGACTGGCTAAGAGATGTGGACATTTTGCTGGAGGCGTGAGGCTCGCTTCTGGAGGGCTTTGACCTCACTTGAGGCCAGACATCGCAGAGGGAAAGCCGCGCTCCGTTGAGCTCCCGTCAGAAGGGAACCCCTAGTGATATATCTCGAAGATAAGAGAAGTGTGCAGACGTACCAGCTGTGGAATCGAGCTGGGAACGTTGTGGTCTCAAGTCCTGGTCGACGAGGAGAGTATTAAACCGCCCAGAGACATTTTGTCGGCCGTGGAAGCGCCCTCACCAAGCTTTGTCAGAGGGAGGAGCGCCCTCGACCAGATAATCTGTGGTAAGCACGATATACGCCAGTTCATAGTGATTGCTTTTAGTTGGTCGTGTGCCCAGCGACAGTAGCAACATTCATTGAAAAGTTAGACATGTTTTAATAAGGCAGAAGGACTGAAATAAGAGAGTGGAGAGGGAGGAACACGGAGCGACATCCGTCTCCTCTGAGCGCTGGCAGGCAACTGAGGGAGCCCGGCTCCTGACGGCAGAGGACCCTCCCAGTGTGACTCACACCCGCCAGGAGAGGTGGAGCATGGACCCGCCCAATGGGGGAGTCCACTCTCACAGTATGTAGAGGACAGATAGAGGTTTGAGGCAAACATATTGTGTGATTATTTTTGTTTATGTGAGAAGCAGTGAAGAGGAGTGTCACGTGCTTCTGTAGAGGTGTTGAAGCACCATAGTTGCTCGAGGGAACTTCATGATGTAGCAGCCAGGAGAGCTGTGGAGGAACCTAGCAGAAGGGTGAAGCACCAAGGAAAACTTCATGGTAGCAGCCTGGAGGAGCTGCAGAGGATCCTGGTAGTTAAGCCCGGAAGAACCTGAAGATATCAGGGTAGTGAACTTCCAGAGGTGGAAGGGAAGTTCTGGTGGATTACTTGTAGGGAGTTGATAGTGTTTGGTTGTCATTAGCGTGCAAGACGCAGTGAGAGGCGAGCGGTTGTTTGCATTCTTATGTCAAGGAGTGTTTTATACTGAAGTTTAGAGTTACAGTCGCAGGCTGGATTACCTACAGATGTATGTGTTCTAGGACTGATAGAGTGATCGATTGATCATTGTTGTGTATCAAGGAACATTTATAATGATATATGTTATTGCATTCACATGCTGATTTTCATTGTACACATTTATAGGTACATATATATATATATATATTATATATATATATATATATATATATATATATATATATATATATATATATATATATATATATATATATATATATATATATATATATATATATATATATATATTTCTCTTGTTGATCGTGCAACGGTGTATGTAGACTTGATCTACTTGAGGAGGTTGATAGTATCAGGTGGTGAATCAGAAGATAGGATACCACTTGGTAAACTGATAATAGAGTTCTGATGGTGTTGGAGAGCAACCTGATTGTAATAGTATAGAGTATAGGATTCATTATTATTATATGTGTATATGTATTGTGTATGTGCTCTGTCCAGTAAATGTATTAAAATTTGCTGGTATTTGACCTTGTCCTAGTGAGGCTTCCCATGAAATAGTACAGAAGGAGAGAGAGAGAGAGAAAGAACCAAGAACCATTGCTGTGGACAGGGTAGAAGATAATACGAATAAGTCAAAGGGGGATTGAGGAGATCATATCACCTAAAGAAAGAGTGGGGAGTCACAGCGGCTCGAGTGGGTGTGTGCACGTGACAACGAGGCTAAGTGTTGGAGCCGCATCCCCTAAATGTGTGACGTTGAGCCCCTCTCCAAGAGCCAGAAGCGCCTAGTGTGATCTCCTAGTGAGATATAAGCACTCTACCGAGTTGTGGGTTGGGTTGTCTGTAAAGGAGGAACAACGACGACAACACCACCAACACACACAGTACTATAATACTGGCCACAGACATACAGGAGGGATACCTGGCCACAGACATACAGGAGGGATACCTGGCCACAGACATACAGGAGAGATACCTGGCCACAGACATACAGGAGAGATACCTGGCCACAGACATACAGGAGGGATACCTGGCCACAGACATACAGGAGAGATACCTGGCCACAGACATACAGGAGAGATACCTGGCCACAGACATACAGGAGGGATACCTGGCCACAGACATACAGGAGAGATACCTGGCCACAGACATACAGGAGGGATACCTGGCCACTGACATACAGGAGGGATACCTGGCCACAGACATACAGGAGGGATACCTGGCCACAGACATACAGGAGGGATACCTGGCCACAGACATACAGGAGGGATACCTGGCCACAGACATACAGGAGGGATACCTGGCCACAGACATACAGGAGGGATACCTGGCCACAGACATACAGGACGGATACCTGGCCACAGACATACAGGAGGGATACCTGGCCACAGATATACAGGAGGGATACCTGGCCACAGACATACAGGAAGGATACCTGGCCACAAACATAAAGGAGGAATACCTGGCGAAAGACATAAAGGAGGGATACCTGGCTACAAACAAACAGGAAGGATACCTGGCAACAGACATACAAGAGTGATACCTGGCCACAGACATAGAGGATGGAAACCTTGCCACAGACATACAGGAGTGAAATCTGGCCAAAGACTTACAGGAAGGATACCTGGCCACAGGCATACAGGAGAGATACCTGGCCACAGACATACAGGAGAGATACCTGGGCACAGACATACAGGAAGGATACCTGGCCACAGGCATACAGAAGTGGTAGCAGGCCACAGACATACAGAAGTGATACTTGGCCACAGACATACAGGAATGATACATGGCCTCAGATATAAAGATGTGATACTTGGCCACAGACATACAGGAGGGATACCTGGCCACAGACATACAGGAGGGATACCTGGCCACAGACAAACAGGAAGGATACCTGGCCACAGGCATACATAAGTGATACCTGTACACAGACATGCAGGAGGGATACAAAGCAACAGATATTCAGGAGGGATACCTGGCCACAGTCATACAGGAGGGATACCTGGCCACAGACATACAGGAGAGATACCTGGCCACAGACATACAGGAGAGATACCTGGCCACAGATATACAGGAGGGATACATGGCCACAGACATACAGGAGGGATTCCTGGCCACAGACATACAGGAGGGATACATGGCCACAGACATACAGGAGGGATACCTGGCCTCAGACATACAAAATTAATATTGCGTGTTTGTGGACTCTCCTTGGCGTGGTACAAACTACTGTCCTTGGCGTGGTACAAACCACCGTCCTTGGCGTGGTACAAACCACTGTCCTTGGCGTGGTACAAACCACCGTCTTTGCGTGGTACAAACCACCGTCCTTGGCGTGGTACAAACCACCGTCTTTGCGTGGTACAAACCACCGTCCTTGGCGTGGTACAAACCACTGTCCTTGGCGTGGTACAAACCACTGTCCTTGGCGTGGTACAAACCACTGTCCTTGGCGTGGTACAAACCACCGTCTTTGCGTGGTACAAACCACCGTCCTTGGCGTGGTACAAACCACCGTCCTTGGCGTGGTACAAACCACTGTCCTTGGCGTGGTACAAACCACTGTCCTTGGCGTGGTACAAACCACTGTCCTTGGCGTGGTACAAACCACCGTCCTTGGCGTGGTACAAACCACTGTCCTTGGCGTGGTACAAACCACCGTCCTTGGCGTGGTACAAACCACTGTCCTTGGCGTGGTACAAACCACTGTCCTTGGCGTGGTACAAACCACTGTCCTTGGCGTGGTACAAACCACCGTCTTTGCGTGGTACAAACCACTGTCCTTGGCGTGGTACAAACCACTGTCCTTGGCGTGGTACAAACCACCGACTTTGCGTGGTACAAACCACTGTCCTTGGCGTGGTACAAACCACCGTCCTTGGCGTGGTACAAACCACCGTCTTTGCGTGGTACAAACCACTGTCTTTGGCGTGGTAGAAACCACCGTTTTTGCGTGGTACAATCCACTGTCCTTGGCGTGGTACAAACCACCGTCCTTGACGTGGTACAAACCACCACCAGCAGAACAACCAGCAGCAACAGCACCACCAGCAACAGCACCACCAGCAGCAGCACCACCTCCAGCAGCAGCACCATCTCCAGCAGCAGCACCATCTCCAGCAGCAGCACCACCTCCAACAGCACCACCTCCAGCAGCAGCACCATCTCCAGCAGCAGCACCACCTCCAGCAGCAGCACCACCTACAGCAGCAGCACCACCTACAGCAGCAGCAGCACCACCACCAGCAGCAGCACCACCAGCAGCAGCACCACCTCCAGCAGCAGCACCACCTCCACCAGCAGCAGCACCACCTCCAGCAGTAGCACCACCTCCAGCAGCAGCACCTCCTGTCGGAAAATCCGACACCATTTAATATATCATACAGATAATAACTGTATTACCAACAAGTTACCCATAGAAAACGTAACTTGTAGTGGAATTACCGTCTATAGAAAACGGGATATCATCACCACATACTATTATAATTCACCAGCTATTCTGCTGGGAATTATTCTTAAATACATTAGTCTTTGGACTTTACCATCATAAAAACATCTTATATAAATTAACTTAATTATCAATATTAAAGTAGAGTAAATGTGACCCTTCTATCACGTTCTGAAATCTGGACAATGTAAGCCAGGCGTCAGAGTGGAGGAAGGAGGGCAGCCATTGTTGTTTATACGAGACCAGAGGCTCACACGGGAGCAAATTCGGCTCCTGTTAAATTTACTTGGACGTAGTGTTATGGAAGCCAAAGGTGTACCATTGTCAACACGCTGTCTACAAATACAAGTTAAGTCTATCCGAAACCCGTTTATCATTCATTTATGGCCATTAATGTCAGGATATAGGGTGACCCGGTTAGATCGCGAAATCGCCTCAAACTAAAGGTAATTAAGCCAGGTCTTCATGTTCCATGTACTGTTTTCTCTGATATACTTGTCATATATAGGTATCTGGCTTCACAGCTAGCGCACTTTTGACAGGTCAAGACGAGGATGCAAGATTTTGTGCACCAGTTACTGGGTGATGGAAGCTGCCTCAAAGAGGATAATTTGGTGTCTACACCCTAGTTATACCTGGTGGACTAACCTGCTGTACTATAAGATAAGGAACCTCATCAATGTATGTAGCTATTACTGTAATTTGATTGGCTGCATATGTGTAATATAAACCCCCCCTAATGTGTAGAGGATCGATTTGTGAGATTAAGAGATTATTGCAGAAATACAGTCCACTTATCATTATACAAATTGCTATCGAAGTATATAAATTAACGTAAATATAAATTCATATAAATCAAATAAATATAAATCTCACAGGTCGGTTCCCACATTATTTGGTCATCTTCGAACCGGATGACGGATTATTTGATCCTTTGAACCCACATTTGGTCATCTTAGTACCGGATGAACCAGTTATCCAGTGGATTCATTAAATATACTAGTGCAGTGTTATTTAAACAAAGCCAGCCAGTCATAGACAGCGGCGATGCCTCGTGGGAGCTCAGGAGCCTCCCTCAGCCGAGTTCAGCCTTAGTCAGCGGTTTCATGCACACCCACAGATTTGGTGGCGTGTTATTCTGTGAAATGACAGCGCTAATATAGAAACCAGCCAAATTAGTGACTGTGTCTTCGCGAGATTGTTCACGGATTTCGTGGTGTTACATTTCGCGAGAGATTATCTACGAATTTTGTGGAGTTTATTTCGCGAGGTCACTAATAACATTTAATACTTCTAGATAATATTAGAAGTTTCATAGAGGCTAATTAAGAGGCTATTATCAATAATTGTGTATATTATTTCTCCAAAATAGAGAATCATTTAATATATACTGCACTAGTGATCACAGTATAATATTTACTAATTGCCAACCCACAACAGGGTAGGATATGACTAGTTGAACTATTATTGCTCATCCTAGTCCCATTATTACCATAGTCAGTTGAACTATATTGATCAACCTAGCACCATTAATGAATGGTGCAGACCCTATTTTGGGTGTAATTTTTATCAACTCGAGTTGAGTTGTATATATATAATTTACTTATGATCATTACACCTTTGAGTGATTAATTAGTGTCTCTACCATCCTAGGGTGATATAGAAGAGCTAACCTAAAGGTACTTCCAGTGACACTGGTTTATCACTCAAATCATTAGTGTGTATGATTGTATATATATAATGTGTATTAATTTTAAGTGCTAACCTCTAGTAGAGGTAGGATTATTGCCTAGTGAGTGCAGAATTTACCCTAGGCTACCATTAGTGTTTGTTCAGTATTATGAGCAGCCCAAGTACAAGCCCCACAAGGCTTTACCAACGAGCCAGTATGGATAATGCAGGGAGAATGAAAAGAACCCTTGCAGGTCTTAAAGGCCACTTAACAAGACAGATCAAGAAATGTGAAGATTTGTCACAACAATCAACAGTTGATTATGCTGACCTGGAAAGCTATTATCAAGCAGCTGCAGGTAAATTTGAGCAAATCAAATGTCAAATAGCAACATATGTGGCTGAACTTGCCAACACTAATTTATCAGAAACAGAAATAGACGACATTATGGTTGATCTTGCGAATTATGAAGATCAAACTCAGGCCACGTTACAGCCTTATGTCAAATTAATTGCCCAGAACAAGGCAACAGCAACAACAACAACAGTTGCATCTAATACGAGTCAAGCAGAAGCTCGACTCCCTCCAATTAATTTACCCACTTTCTCAGGAAAAGATGAGGAAGATTGGGACGAATTTTGGAACAAATTCGTTGACCTTGTAGACTCAAAACAATCTTTACCAAAGAGTAGTAAATTCTCTTATTTGCAAGGCCAATTATCAGGTGAGGCTAAAACAGTAGTATCCCATCTGAGATTAACTAATGACGGCTATGATCTGGCAGTAAAACTCCTCAAGGATAATTATGCTGATCCAGAAGTAAGAACATCACATTTAGTTCATGAGCTGTTGCATTTACCCCCACCGGAGGCTTCAGCTGATTCACTCCAAGTCTTCAAGCTGGAGGTAGAATCATTGATCAATGCCCTCAGCCTGACAGCAGATACAAACGGGGCTGAGTGGGTCTTGAAAATAATTGTCCAGGAGAAAATACCTAGGGACATATTGAGACAAATGAGTGCTCATTACAATAAAAGTATCTTATCCATGAATGAAATATCTGAAGGTTTAAAGTCAGTAGTTCATCAATTACGAACACATGACAAATTAAAACCACCAAGTAAACCCTCAGAAACCAATAATAGTAAACTACAGAGTACTAAAGGTACTCCAAATCAATCTAGACAATATAATTCAACACCAAAGTGGAACAGTGGCAGTGTGGGCGTATATGCAGTGGGACCCTCCAAGCCTATAGTTACTGTGTCACCCAAGAACGTGACACCAAAGGGTACAGGAAGCTATGGAACATGTTTGTTCTGCAATGAGAAACATTCAATGTACCACTGCTCTAATTTTCCTGATAGTGACGCCCGTGTTGAGCGACTCAAAGATTTGCAACATTGCACGAGGTGCCTCAGGAAACATAACATCAACGACTGTGATACCCAATTACACCCTTGTAATAGGTGTAACAAAGGTCAGCACCATGCAGCATTGTGCAGAGACACCAAAACAACGTCTCCAAACCCCAAGGTGGAAGATAGCATTCCCACCACTGTACAGTACTGCAAGGTGCAACAAACAAACAGTGTCCAATCGGCAAAGTCTAAAGGTAATACGACTTTGCCTACTGCCCAAATTACCATCCTGAATAAGAGGGCCAAGGTCCATACCCGTGGGTTGTTTGACCAAGGATCCCAGAGAACATATATCACTAAAAAGTTGGCAGATGAACTACAATTAAGGCCTGTAGCCCAGACGTCATTCAACATCTCAGGGTTTGTAACAGATGCAGGACCTCAAGTCTACCAGGTGGTACAACCATCAGTACGTTTAGGCAGGTACATCTGTCGAGTACAAGCCATTGTGGTGGACAAAATACCAGTAGACCTACAAGTTCAAGGTCTGAGAGCAACAGCCAAATTCCTGAGAAATAGAGGAATAAAATTGGCAGATAATATTAAGTCTGATCACCTCAACGACTTCGGTCTCCTTGTTGGGACAGACTATTGCCATCGATTCATTGGTAGCCCTACTAAATATCAGGGCATAACCATGTTAAAGTCTGCAGGAGGTAAATTACTCTCAGGCCCAGTATCAAGCCTGAGGAGACCTATGCCTGCAGATAAACAATACCAGTAGAAATCTAAATTTGTCAGCTGATTATATTTCTCCAGTAGCATTATACTAAGGAGATTACAGCTGACTATAGTAACAGAGGTTGATGTTAGTATCATCATTTAAAGCTGGAGATGAGTTCATGAGGCCTCAGTGGCAAATCAGTGAACAGTAGCCTAAAACAGCTACAAGTCACTGCGACCAATGTCACTGAACCCACTGCAGTCTCAGAACCATACTTTACTTTAATGATGAGCTATTCAATCTTCTGAATCAATTAACTAAATTAAACCCTAATAAATTTGATGACTGATTTGATACATTTATTATTTAATCAAGATGTATTCCATGGGCCTCAGTGTTTATATATCAGTGACCAGTTACCTGAAGAAACTTCAAGTTATATCTAATGTCACTGATCTCACTGCAGTCCCTGAATCATACTTGACTGTAGTACTTGATCACATCCAGTCTTCTGGGTTAAATAATATGTAATTAGGCTTGAATATTAGCCTTTCAAGAGTTGACAGGGAAATGAATTCGCATTAGACTTCTAACCCCTACAACTCTAGTACGGGACATCCGTCCTGTACGAACAGACACACAAATGTGTGATTACTAACTACTAACATCAAATTAATGTAATAATTCGATGGAGGAGTATCGGTGTTCGTCTGTTCTAATTAGGACTTCGACCCGTGAGCAGCCCCTGGGGAATTATGTCGGAAAATCCGACACCATTTAATATATCATACAGATAATAACTGTATTACCAACAAGTTACCCATAGAAAACGTAACTTGTAGTGGAATTACCGTCTATAGAAAACGGGATATCATCACCACATACTATTATAATTCACCAGCTATTCTGCTGGGAATTATTCTTAAATACATTAGTCTTTGGACTTTACCATCATAAAAACATCTTATATAAATTAACTTAATTATCAATATTAAAGTAGAGTAAATGTGACCCTTCTATCACGTTCTGAAATCTGGACAATGTAAGCCAGGCGTCAGAGTGGAGGAAGGAGGGCAGCCATTGTTGTTTATACGAGACCAGAGGCTCACACGGGAGCAAATTCGGCTCCTGTTAAATTTACTTGGACGTAGTGTTATGGAAGCCAAAGGTGTACCATTGTCAACACGCTGTCTACAAATACAAGTTAAGTCTATCCGAAACCCGTTTATCATTCATTTATGGCCATTAATGTCAGGATATAGGGTGACCCGGTTAGATCGCGAAATCGCCTCAAACTAAAGGTAATTAAGCCAGGTCTTCATGTTCCATGTACTGTTTTCTCTGATATACTTGTCATATATAGGTATCTGGCTTCACAGCTAGCGCACTTTTGACAGGTCAAGACGAGGATGCAAGATTTTGTGCACCAGTTACTGGGTGATGGAAGCTGCCTCAAAGAGGATAATTTGGTGTCTACACCCTAGTTATACCTGGTGGACTAACCTGCTGTACTATAAGATAAGGAACCTCATCAATGTATGTAGCTATTACTGTAATTTGATTGGCTGCATATGTGTAATATAAACCCCCCCTAATGTGTAGAGGATCGATTTGTGAGATTAAGAGATTATTGCAGAAATACAGTCCACTTATCATTATACAAATTGCTATCGAAGTATATAAATTAACGTAAATATAAATTCATATAAATCAAATAAATATAAATCTCACAGGTCGGTTCCCACACCTCCAGCAGCAGCACCACCACCAGCACCACCTCCACCAGCAGCAGTACCACCTCCACCAGCAGCAGCACCACCTCCAGCAGCAGCACCACCTCCAGCAGCAGCACCACCTCCAGCAGCAGCACCACCTCCACCAGCAGCAGCAGCACCACCAGCAGCAGCACCACCTCCAGCAGCAGCACCACCTCCAGCAGCAGCACCACCTCCAGCAGCAGCACCACCTCCAGCAGCAGCACCACCTCCATCAGCAGCACCACCAGCAGCAGCACCACCTGCACCAGCAGCAGCACCACCAGCAGCAGCAGCACCACCAGCAGCAGCACCACCTCCAGCAGCAGCACCGCCTCCACCAGCAGCACCACCAGCAGCAGCACCACCTCCACCAGCACCACCTTCACCAGCAGCAGCACCACCTCCAGCAGCAGCACCACCTCCAGCAGCAGCACCACCTCCAGCAGCAGCACCACCAGCAGCAGCACCACCTCCACCAGCACCACCTTCACCAGCAGCAGCACCACCTCCAGCAGCAGCACCACCTCCAGCAGCAGCACCACCTCCAGCAGCAGCACCACCAGCAGCAGCAGCACCACCAGCAGCAACAGCACCACCACCAGCAGCAGCACCACCTCCAGCAGCAGCACCACCTCCAGCAGCAGCACCACCTCCAGTAGCACCACCTCCAGCAGCAGCACCACCACCAGCAGCAGCACCACCTCCAGCAGCAGCACCACCTCCAGCAGCAGCACCACCAGCAGCAGCACCACCACCAGCAGCAACAGCACCACCACCAGCAGCAGCACCACCTCCAGCAGCAGCACCACCACCACCAGCAGCACCACTTCCAGCAGCAGCACCACCACCAGCAGCAGCATCACCTGCAGCAGCAGCACCACCTCCAGCAGCACCACCTCCAGCAGCAGCACCACCACCAGCAGCACCACCTCCAGCAGCACCACCTCCAACAGCAGCACCACCAGCAGCAGCACCACCTCCAACAGCAGCACCACCACCAGCAGCACCACCTCCAGCAGCACCACCTCCTGCAGCACCACCTCCAGCAGCACCACCTCCAGCAGCAGCACCACCAGCAGCACCACCTCCAGCAGCAGCACCACCTCCAGCAGGACCACCTCCAGCAGCAGCACCACCACCAGCAGCAGCACCACCTCCAGCAGCAGCACCACATCCAGCAGCAGCACCACCTACAGCAGCACCACCACCACCAGCAGCAGCACCACCACCACCAGCAGCAGCACCACCACCAGCAGCAGCACCACCACCAGCAGCAGCAGCACCACCACCAGCAGCACCACCTCCAGCAGCAGCACCACCTCCAGCATCAGCACCACCACCAGCAGCAGCACCACCTACAGCAGCACCACCACCACCAGCAGCAGCAGCACCACCACCAGCAGCACCACCTCCAGCAGCAGCACCACCTCTAGCAGCAGCACCACCTCCACCAGCAGCAGCACCACCTCCAGCAGCAGCACCAACTCCAGCAGCAGCACCATCTCCAGCAGCAGCACCACCTCCAGCAGCAGCACCACCTCCAGCAGCACCACCTCCAGCAGCAGCACCACCTCCAGCAGCAGCACCACCTCCAGCAGCAGCACCACCTCCAGCAGCAGCACCACCAGCAGAACCACCACCAGCAGCACCACCTCCAGCAGCAGCACCACCTCCAGCAGCAGCACCACCTCCACCAGCAGGAGCACCACCAGCAGCAGCACCACCACCAGCAGCAGCACCACCACCTCCAGCAGCAGCACCACCTCCATCAGCAGCACCGCCACCAGCAGCACCACCTCCAGCAGCAGCACCACTAGCAGCAGCACCACCAGCAGCAGCACCACCTCCAGCAGCAGCACCACCTCCAGCAGCAGCACCACCTCCATCAGCAGCACCACCTCCAGCAGCAGCACCACCTCCAGCAGCAGCACCACCTCCATCAGCAGCAACACCAGCAGCACCACCACCACCAGCAGCAGCACCACTTCCAACAGCAGCACCACCTCCAACAGCAGCACCACCTCCAACAGCACCACCACCAGCAGCAACACCTCAAGCAGCAGCACCACCTCCAGCAGCAGCACCACCTCATCAGCAT